>NC_069503.1:93882883-94067292 GCF_027579735.1 Bombina bombina
TAACAATTACAGATTATAGGAGGCTGCTTAAGTGAGGGACACAAACAAATACTGGGCACCAAGTAAGTATCTGCTCTACTTGCTGTACGACTGTCCTTATACTACTACCTACTGAACAGCTGTGCTTCATATAATTATATATATTGTATTACTCTGCGATGTGGCTTCCTCTTCATATTTAGTTAAATGGCTTCATGTCACCCCTTAACTTTTCACCTCTCTTAACACCTATTAAGAAAAATCATAAATGGTCAATTATAGCAACAGTAATAATAATAATAATAATAATAACAAACCACATTATTTAACAAACTTTTCCCCAGTTATGTCACAACCTGTATGGGGCAACCAATGGCAGACTGACTTCCTGTGACCCCATCACATACACAAGTGAAAAACATAATTTATGTAAGAACTTAACTGATAAATTGATTTCTTTCATTGGTGGCGAGAGTCCATGAGTTGTTACGTATGGGATATACATTCCTACCAGGAGGAGGCAAAGTTTCCAATAACCTCAAAGCTATAACTAACCCCACCCCACCTCACTCATTATCTATCGTTTATTGTATAGCCAAGAAGTGAGGTGTTTAAAAAGGAGTAAAAAAGCCACACAAAAAAAGGAGGTACAGGAAAAAAGATGTGCAATTTAAACAAAATTTTAACCCATAAAAGTGTGGGGCCTCGTGGACTCTCGCCATCATGAAAGAAATTAATTTATCAGGTAAGTTCTTTACATAAATTATGTTTTCTTTCATATAGGTGGCGAGAGTCCATGAGTTATGATGTATGGGATATAATACCCAAGATGTGGAAGTCCCGAGAGTAACAATATAAAGGGAGGGATAAAATAAAAAACAGCTTTTTTTTCGCCGAGAAATTAAATCCAAAAAAATTAAATATTTTAAGATCAAAATATATAGGCACCAGTAATTAAATAGTGACAACTGCCTAAAGAAACCTTTCTACCAAAAGCTGTATCTGAAGAGGCTAAATCATCCAAAAAGGTAAAAATTGGTAAAAGTATGCAAAGAAGACCATGTGGTTGCTTTGCAAATTTGATCAACTGAAGCTTCATTCTTGAAAACCCAAGAAGTGGCAACTGAGTATAGTAGAATGAGCTGTAATTCTGAGGCGGAGATTGTCCCGCCTCCAATAAGCTTTGTGAATTAGAAGTTAGAACCAAGAGGCTAAGAAATAGCAGAAGCTTCTGACCTTCCTTGGAACCAAAAAAGAGAACAAAACAAGTCTAGAAGTTGTTCTGAAAATCTTTAGTAGGAGCAACATAAAATTTCAAAGCTCTAAAACATTTAAAAGCTCTAACAATAACCAAAGTCCATTTAGTCTCATTCTAAGGAGTAGAACAACCTAAGGAAAAAAATGGGAAATTAGTCTGCAAAACTGCTTTATCTTGATGTAAAATCAGATAAGAGACTCACAGAGAGAGCAGACAATACAGAAACTCTTCTAGCAGAAGAGATAGCCAAAAGAAACAACAAACTTTCCAAGAAAGTAGTTAATGTCCAAAGAATGCATAGGTTTAAAAGGAGGAGCCTGTAAGAAATTTAACAGGTTTAGACTCCATGAAGAAGAAAAGGATATAAAAAACAGGTTGTGACCACAAGTTAAAGCCAGAAACAAAACAAAGAATGTTTGGAAAAATGAGCAATTTTTCTGTGGAACATCACAGAAAGAGTAGATTTGTCCTTTTAAGGTACTAGTAGATAAACTTTTATCTAAACCATCTTGAAGAAAGTCTAGGAGTTCTAAAGGAATGCCTAGAGGAATCATGAGTGGAACACCAGGAAAAGAAAATTTATGCTTACCTGATAAATGTATTTGTTTTTTTGACACAATGAGTTCACGGATCATCTTAATTACTAATGGGGATATTCACCTCCTGGTCAGTAGGAGGCGGCAAAGAGCACCACAGCAGAGCTGTTAAATAGCTCCTCCCTTCCCTCCCACCCCCAGTCATTTGACCAAAGTTAAGATAGAAAGGAAAAAACCAAGGTGCAGAGGTGTCTGAAGTTTACAATAACTAACATACCTGTCTTACAAGAACAGGTCGGGCCGGGGGACTCATCGTGTCAAAAAATAAATTAATTTATCAGGTAATAATAAATGGTTCTTTTCTTTTTTTAAGGACACGATGAGTCACGGATCATCTTAATTACTAATGGGATTCAATACCCAAGCTAGAGTACACAGATGATACAGGAGGGGACAAGACAGGGAACCTAAAGCGGAAGGCACCACTGCTTGAAGAAACTTTCTCCCAAAAGCGGCATCAACCGAGGCAAAAGTGTCACATTTGTAGAATTTTGAAAAAGTTTGAAGAGAAGACCAAGTTGCAGCCTTGCAAATCTGTTTCCACAGAAGCATCATTTGTGAATGCCCATGAGGAAGCTACAGCCCCTCGTGGAATGAGGCCATAACTCTCTCAGGAGGCTGCTGTCCCAGCAGTCTCATATGCAAACCATATGATACTCTTCAGCCAAAAAGAAAGAGAAGTAGGCCATAGCATTCTGTCCCCTTACGTTTTTCCCCGAAAAAAATCACAAACAAGGCAGAAGACTGACGAAAGTCCTTAGTCGCCTGCAGGTAAAACTTCAAAGCACGGACTAACGTCCAAATTGTGCAGAAGTCGTTCTTTCTGAGAAGAAGGGGGATTAGGACACAAAGAAGGAACAATAATCTTCTGATTAATGTTCTGATCAGAAACAACCCTTAGGAAGAAATCCTAATTAAGTATTGTAAAACTACCCTTATCTGAATGGAAAATAAGATAAGGAGACTAATATTGCAATGCCGAGAGCTCAGACACTCTCCGAGCAGAAGAAATAGCAACAAGAAATAAAACTTTCTGTTAGGAATTATTGTTAGCGTGAGCAGCGCCATCTTGTTCTTGGCTGCCATTTTGTCTTTGGCATCCATCTTGTCTCAATAACCCTTTATTATAGCAATTATTATGTAGTGAAATATGCTGAAGTTTAGTAAGAATTGTATTAGCTAGTTGGCCTTGTAGATGTTCTGGTCAAAACGCTATCTCAATAAGATGTTCAACATAACCTTGTTACTCTCCTAGATGCACTGCATTATTACGACTATATGACTTATTATGACTATAGAAATATTGTTTAGAGCTGGTGTTTTTCCTGACAAACACGGTGTAAAACTGTGTAAAATGACGCAGTGATAACGTGTCCATCCAGTTAACCCTATCTGCTGTTATTGTAGTCTATAAGACGTGCTTTTTGACTTTCAATAAACAAGAATGATCTGAGAGTATTGCTGTGTGGTCTAAAGTGCTGGTTCTCAGATATCCTTATCAGATAATCTACATCATCTCCAGGTGGTACAGTAGGACCAAGGCTTAGGCCTGAACTGACACTCCCCCCCACTGAAAACAACACCTAACAATTTCCTGGTGTCAGCTTGTGTGGTATTTGCACTGGGTAAGTAGATGAGTGTTTTTTTTACTCTACTTTTCCCTCTTTGAATCTGAACCTACATTAAGTTGGTTTTATTTTGTAATAGATGGTTGGTCATATATGATAAAGGGTTAAGGGATTCCTGCAATTGAGTGCAGGGTTGTGCGGAGGTTCTTAGTCCTGCCGGCACTTGTGATAATCCCTCTAGAACAGGTTAAAGTCCTGTGCTAGTTTTAAGACAGGTATTGCAGTCCTGTTCGGTGAAGCGCGCAAGATCAAAGTTGGGCATGCACTTGACGGGGAGGGGTCTAATTTCCCCATGCAAGTTGGCATTGCTGTGTTATAATGGGTTTGAGTCCCATTTAGTGTTGAAGTTGTCCTTATCCAGTCCTATAATAGAGTTTTTTGTTATCTACCTGGGATCTGATGTTTGATATTTGATTACTCTGCTTTTCTTGCTGCTTTTTATTGCTATATGTGATTGTGCTGTGCTTAGAAAATATGTAGGTAATTGCATTTTTAAATGTCTACAAAGGGGTTAATAGAAGCAGAGAGATCTTCACTTCAGAAGCTCCATTGTATGCGTAGTGTGCAGTAATGAAAAGGAGATTTTGTATATTTAATGCGTAATGTGCGTTGGTTCTGTCGGTTTTCATTGTGTCTGATAATGACGTGTAACAGATTAACTTTTTTAAGAAAAAAAAAAAAGAGAATGTATTATTTTGTTTGAAAATTGTTTCAGTCTGTTGGGAAATGGCCATTCTTTGCAGAATCGGGACACTTTCAAATACATTTTAAATTTGGTGGAAAGTTAATCTTATTGTATTTATGTGTGTCTTTGGTATGCTATGAAATATATGTTTTCCTGAGAAGGGAAAGGAAAAAAGGGAGTGAATTTCTGGTATGCGAGATGAGCTTGTGTGTGTGTCTATCGCTGTAAAAATGACCTTGGTGCATTTTTTTCTTTCTGTTGGTAATTATTTAAGCTAGCTTTCTTAGCCGAGAAACCAGACGTTGTAAGGAGGTATTTTGAGGTTTGATTGTTATAGCTTTATGTTAAAGCTACTTTAAAATAAAGCTATAACAATCAAACCTCAAAATACCTCCTTACAACGTCTGATTCATCGGCTAAGAAACTAGCGTAATAATGTTTTTAAGTATGTGTGTTATTAATAGCAGGTTTTTAGTTTTAAGTGATATTTGTTGTATGCAAATCTAAAAAACTGTCCACCTGTTGCGGCATTGTTTTAAGTATGTGTGTTATATAAAAGCAGTTTTTAGTTTTAAGTGATATTGGTTGTATTGCAAATATAAAAAACTGTCCCCTGTTGCTGCATATAAATATATTATTTTTGAAAGTGAATTAATTAAGGGATTTGTGAATGTGTGGAATGATTGGGTGACTTTCGGTCATGTTCTGGTAAAAAAAAGAAAAAAGTTAAACAGGTTGATTCAAGTATGTTGTATTGGGCAAGATTTGTTGCAAGGAATTAGTGGAAAAGATAAAATAAGGTTATAGGCTGTATATCATTAAATGTATCTAAAAGTATTTGGGTCTGTTTCTGTTGCAAGTAAATTAATTCAGTAGAAGTGTTGATATACATGGGTATCATTTATGCGGTGATGGCTCTCATTTAAATATGCAGGTCATGAGTACAGTAAAGCAGTCAAATTTGTGTGGTAAATAATAAGGTTTCCTTAAATCATGGCTAAGGTATAAGTATGTAATTTACAGTGATAAATGGTTAGCCCCTTATCGGGACAGTACACTGTGAAATTGTTCTTTATTTAATGTATTTTTAATGACTTGTGATACAAGCTGAATAGTTTAAAGTATAGGAGAAATTGCATTTGCGAGTTTTTTGTGTAATGAAGTAGCTAGTTTTGTGCTTTCAAAACACAGTTGATTGCATTGGGTTGAATTTCTGATAATTAGCATATTTTATTGTGTTATTTATCTTATATTTATCTGTAAAACCGAGCTTAGTGTTTAGACAGAGCAATGGAAAAAATTTAATTTATTACTTAAAGGACCATTCACTCATGTGAAAGGAGTTCATGAGCAGCAATAACACTGTATTAGCAGTTTGTAAACTATATTTTTTGAGACCTTTCCTTGTATATATTCTTTTAAATCTGCCATTTAGTTAGCAGATATTTACGCGGTGTAACTTAATTCTCTTTGTAATGCAAGCTGAAAAGATAAATTGCCTGCATTCTTGCTGTTGTAATCTGTGAAACTAAAAAAAAAAAAAAAAAAAAAAACAGAAGAGAAAATATTTAAAGGGATACAGGCAAACTGATATAAAATCTGAGATTTTAAAGACATATTTACTGAGAGAGAAAATGAGGTTTTACTGTAACCTAACACTAGTATATATTAACTATGTCCAGCAGTTTCTAGTTACAGATATCATTTACAATTCGTGGCGTAAAATTGTCCCTTTAACTAGCCTGAACCCCACTGTGAATGGGTTTTTTTTTTATTATTATGCTGGCTGTTGTTGCTTCTAGCTACTTAATGGGACCAGTCTACACCAGAATTTTTATTGTTTTAAAAATAGATAATCCCTTTATTACCCATCTTCCCAGTTTTGCATAACAAACACAGTTATATAATATACATTTAACCTCTGTGATTATTCTTGTATCTAAGCCTTCTGCAAACTTGCACCCTTTTTTTCAGTTCTTTTGACAGGACTTGCAGTCCTAGCACAATCAGTGCCTGCTCCACCCAAATATCTTCTCGTGCACGAGCTAGGGGTGTTACTATATATGAGATACGTGAACTAACACCCTCTAGTGGTGAAAAAACTGTTAAAAATGCAATCTGAAAGAGGTGGGCTTCAAGGTCTAAGAAGAATTAGCTATTAAACTCCTAGGTTAAACTTTCAACTAAGAATACCCAAGAGAACAAAGCAAAATTGGTGATAAAAGTATATTGGAAAACTGTTTAAAATTGCATGCTCTATCTGAATCATGACAGTTAATTTTGGCCTAGACTGTCCCTTTAAAGGATGTCAGTATATAATTTTGTATTATAAGTGAGGATAATGGATCAGTGGGAACAATTTAAAAGGGGACTTTTGTTAGACAACCTGTCCTTTTCATCTATTCGTGTAAATTATTATTATTATTCTTTTGTAGAAAGCTCATTTTTTGTTATATACAAATGGTTATATTTAGCTAGGGAATTGCAAAATGGTGAATATCAAATTATATAAAGGTTAAATCAATAATTGGGTATTATTAAAATTTTTGGTTATGCAAAAGTAAAGATTGGATTATAGCGGTTTTTCAACTACTCTTTTGTGTCAAAACATGATTTAGTTAACAGTGGCTGTACCATTATTTATCTGATCTTTCCCAAAATTGGGTACTTAGGGTGTTTGTGTGTTCCTTTGTAAATTTATGGTTAGGGATTTTATTTGTAAATATGCAACTGGAGTTTATTGATCATCTGAAGTGATTGCATTATTAGTATGATCTCATGGTATTGTGTAGTGTAGAATTTGCAGAACCATAGATGATTGTTAATAGGCTTTTAATTATTTTTGTAGTGTTTTGTGAGTGCTGTGTTTTCAGTGAATGCAAGTAGCTGTGTTGAATTTCAGGTTGATTCTGGTTGTTACAGTTTGTGTCGGCTGTTAATGTTTTGTTTTGTGAAGATGGACAATTGGTTTTAAGTGTTTTCTCGAGAGAATGGGTGACTGCGTGTGGAAGCATGCTGTATGAATGGAATATTGCAGTGTTGAGGTGTATTTGATTTTGCCTGATGTTAAGAATCATGTACTGCTTGCATGAGTAGAAGTGCATGATTTGTCTTTTAGTTTTGTGTTATTTTGTGTTTGCGTGCCACATGGGATTTTCTCACCGCAAACAAGGGGGAAGTATTGATGAGTATTGATGAATATCTTTATGTGATTTGGGTGATTATTATTTTAAGTAAGAAAGTGAACCTAAAATGTTTTATTTTTCTATTTTGTTCTTAACACAATATTTGTATTTGCAGGATGAGATCATGAAGCTGTATCCAGAGATTAAAACACTAACTGAATAATTTTTGAGTTTCTCATATTTAGGTAAAATCTGTACAGATACAATTCAATAGTGCACTCTCCAAAGGATTGAAGATTGAATGCAAGTAAACCTTTTAAAGAGAGAAAGATGAAGATAAAAAACCTTTTGTCAAGTTTGTTTGAACCACCATGCTGCAGTAAAAGGTGCTGAACTATCTTTGGATCCATTCTTCGCTTTGCCTGTGGTACCAGCCCCAGAACTGGACTCTGGGTAATCTATGACTGTTTCCTATGATGTGTGTCTTCAGAACATAAAAACTATCCTTCTCTGGACTGTGCCTTGACGGTTGATATTGAGGACCTGTTATGTTGTTACAGGGTCAACCAATTAAATTAGGGGAGTATTGTTTTAACTTGCTTTACCTCGTAGTGGCTTGTTTTGTATGCTCTTGTATTTGGTGTTATTTTTTTGTGGTCATAATTAGTTATAAGAAGTCATAAAGTTTTGTCTGCAGAAAAGTATGCTTTTTGGTATTAGTGCACAGTGTAGTTTTACGTAACTTAAACCAAGTAACCCTTTAGATAAGCGTAACTCTAAACCTTGCAGTATTGTAACCTATTGAATGAAGCACTGAGTATAGAAAATATGTTTGCACCTTTATAGTTTAAAGTATAATCTGCAATATATCAGAATATGTTTTAGACCCTCCACCCTATGGAATGCATGGAGGACATGTCTCAGCTAGAAGTTTATATTAATTATACAGAGAAATATTTGTTTAGGGAGTAGCATAATTATAGTTATATTGATGGATATTTTCCTACTTACCATGGCTCTTATTGGAGCTGTGTTATGAAAGCGAATGCATTTTGTTTCCCTTTTCTTAATTGGTAGAGTATCTGCAATTTGAATTGTGGCTAATTCCAGATGTTTGTCAAAGAAAGGGAATTATCTTACATAAGTATGTGTTTACCTTTAAGAGATTTTTGTAGTGTTAAATAATGTTATGATTGTATTTTTTCCTCATCACAGGAGTGTGAGAGAATTTAGGTTGTATAATAATTAGTAAACTAGTAGTGTTATATCAGATGAGATTGTTGACTATTAAGAATCATAGTTGGAGAATTATAAACATAACAGATAGTAGCTTTGCAGAATAAAGCAACACTAGGCTTATTTGTTTTAGTAGTTTCTAATTAGTAAGTGTAAAGAAATTCATTTTAGAGAAAATATTTTTAATGCCTGTTTATTTTTCATTTTTGGTTACAGGGGTAGGCCTTAGCATAAGTTTTAGCATAGGCCATTCAGCCTCCTGATGAAGTCTAGCAGTTTTTACTTGCTTAGTATTCATGAAGTATAATTTAAATTGTATAGGAAAGTATAATCAATGTATTTAGTTTGTATTATAAATCCACAATGTTTTTCTGGCTTTAAATTTACATAGGATAAAGTTAAGCTATAGGAATTTTTATGCTTACAAAGAAAGTGAAAGTTTTATTGGGACATAATTGTGATTGATTTTTGGGTGTTACTCAACTGGTGATGTTTTGTTTCCTTCTAGACTCCTTCTGACTCGAGTGTCTGCTTGCTATGGGGGAATCGGCCAGCTTTCCTTGTCTAACCCCATGAACAATACCACTGGACTTTAATCACTCCCTGCATAAGAACACTGGGATAAGCACCCCTTCTTGCAAATGAACTGTATGGTATTGAAGCAGAGTGTCTGAGGAAGGTGGAGCGCTCTAAGAGGACAAAGACTGTTCTTAAAGTGATCAGAGGCCACCTAGAGACATTTGTGCTGTTCTCCATGTCATGCTTCACAGGTGGAGAATGTACAGAGCCAGAAACTGTTGGAAATAGTGGGAGGGTGCTAGCAATGCAGTGTGGAGAAATGAAGATGGTGGCGTTTTTTTGGGGGGTAGATTAGGGGGCTGGTTGGGTCTCTGTGCATATAGACCAGTAGTTTGGGGATGCTGGAGGTGAACTGAGAGTATTGGAGGGGCGGCACCTATGTGCGAGTGACAAATTGTGCCCCAATTGTCTATAAAATTATAGCCACTACTTATGAATACCTTTCTCTACAGTATTCTTACATAGAGTCACGTTACCATAGTATAATTCTGTGCTTTCTCTATTTTATATTATTCTGTTAGAATAAAAAGAGTGGTATGTTAGAATTATTGTTAGCGTGACTCAGCGCCATCTTGTTCTTGGCTGCCATTTTGTCTTTGGGCTTCCATCTTGTCTCAATAACCTTTATTATAGCAATTATTATGTAGTGAATATGCTGATGTTAGAAAGAATTGTATTAGGTAGTTGGCCTTGTAGATGTTCTGGGCAAAAACGCCTGGAAACTGCTATCTCTATAAGATGTTCAAATAACCTTGTTATTCGCCTAGATGCACTGCTTATTATGACTATAGAAATATTGTTTAGAGCTGGTGTTTTTCCTGACAAACACTGTGTAAAACTGTGTAAAATGACGCGGTGATAACGTGTCATCAAGTTAATCTGCTGTTACTGTAGTCTATAAGACGTGCTTTTTGTCTTTCAATAAACGAGAATGATCTGAGACTATTGCTGTGTGGTCTAAAGAGCTGTTCTCCGGATATCCTTATCAGATAATCTACATCATCGCCAGGTTGTACAGTGGGCCCGAGGCTTAGGCCTGAACTGACACTCCCCCCTTAAAACAACACCTAACAATTTCCAAGATAACAACTTAATATCTAAGGAATGCATGTGCTCAAACAGAGCCCCTTGAAGAACTTTGAGAACTAAATTAAGACTCCATGGAGGAGTAACTGGTTTGAAGACAGGCCTGATCCTGACCAAGGCCTGACAAAATGATTGTACATCTGGGACATCCGCCAGACATTTGTGTAACAAAATAGAGAATTTGACCCTTTAAGGAACTTGTCGATAATCCCTTCTCCAAGCCCTCTTGGAGAAAAGACAAAATCTAGGAATCCTAACTCTACTCTCATGAGTAACCCTTGGATTCGCACCAATAGAGATATTTACGCCAAATCTTATGGTAAATCCTTCTAGGTTACAGACTTACGAGCCTGAATCATGTCTCTATGACCGAGTCAGAAAACCCCCGCTTGGATAAAATTAAGCATTCCAAATCTCCAAGCAGTCAGCTGAGGGCCCCTGAATTAGAAGGTCCTTCCTCAATGGAAGCCTCCAAGTGGCAGAGATGCCATCTCCACCAGGATCTGCATACCAAATCCTGCGAGGCACAAGCCAGTGCTATGAGGATCACCAATGCCCGCTCTCCCGGTTTGATTTGAGCAATGACCCGAGGAAATAAGTATGCTAACTGAAGGTCCAAGGAACCACCAGTTCATCTATCAGCTCCGACTGGTAGTCCATGGACCCACGACCCGTATCTCGGGAGCTTGGCATTCTGTCGGATGCCATGAGATCCAGATTCCGGCTGACCCCACTGAGAATCAGGTTTTGAAACACTTCCGGATGGAGTTCCCACTCCCCCAGGATGAAAAGTCTGCCTGCTCAGAAATCCGCCTCCCAGTTGTCCACCCCAGGGATGTGGATCGCCGATAGACAGCAAGAGTGGACTTCTGCCCACTGGATTATTTTGGCTACCTCGGGCATCGCTAAGGAACTCATTGTTCCTCCCTGATGATTGATGCAAGCCACTGAAGTTATATTGTCCCGACTGGAACCTGATAAACCAGACCAAGGCTTAACTGGGGCCAGGCCAGAAGGGCATGAAAGATCACTCACAGTACTAGAATGTCCTCCTGCTCCAGTAGTATTCGAGGAGACAAGTCCACATAAATCTCCAGATCCATTGCCTGAGCATGCTGAACTGCAGAGGTCTGAGGTGGAACCGAGCAAACGGGGATGATGTCCATTGCTGCCACCATCAGCGTGATTACCTCCAATACACTGAGCCACTGACGGCCGAGGAGTGGACTGAAGAACTAGGCAAGTATCGATATCTTTGATTTCCTGACTTCTTGTCAGAAAAATCTTCATAGACAGGGAATCCATTATGGTTCACTAGAGAAAGTTACCCTTGTATTTGGAACTATGGAACTCTTTTTCTAAATTTACCTTCCACCCGTGAGTTCGCAGGAAAGATAACATCTTGCTTGTTGAAAGGATGGCACCTGGACTAGGATGTCATCCAGATAGGGTGCCACTGCCAAAGCCCAGGTGACCGAAGCACTGCCAACAGCAACCCCAGAATCTTTGTGAAAATTCTGGGAGCTGTGGCAAGACCGAAAGGAAGAGCCACGAACTGGAAGTGTTTGTCCAGGAAGGCAAACCTTAGGAACTTGTGATGATCCCTGTGAATAGGAACATGTGGGTACGCGTCCTTTAAATCCACTGTTGTCATAAATTGACCCTGCTGGATCAAGGGAAGAATGGAACAAATAGTTTCCATCTTGAAAGACTGTACCCTGAGAAATTTGTTTAGACTTTTGAGGTCTAAAATTGGTCGGAAAGGTTCCCTCCTTCTTGGGAACCACGAACAGATTGGAATAAAAACCCTGTCCCTGTTCCTGTACTGGAATGGGACCAATCACTCCCAGGGCGGAGAGGTCTCCTATGCAGTTGTAAGAACGCCTCTCTCTGTGTCTGGTTTGCAGATAATCTTGAAAGTAGAAACCTGCCTCTGGGAGGAACATTTTTGATCTCTAGTTTGTATCCCTGGGACATTATTTTATATTGCCCAGGGATCCTGAAACCATCCCGAAGCCAAGCCTGAGCGAAGAAGGAAAGTCTGCGCCCCCTACCAGATCCGGTTCCGGATTGGGGGCATGCCCTTCATGCTGTCTTGGATTCAATAGCAGGCTTCTTGGATTGTTTTCCCTTATTCCAAGGACTGGTTGGGTCTCCATGCAGGTTTAGATTGTTCCTGCTTAGAGGAGGAAGAGGAAGAATTTCCCTTGAAATTTCGAAAGGAACGAAAATTACTCTGTCGTCCCTTCTGTTTGTTTCTCTTATCTTGAGGGAGAAGATGACCCTTACCTCCCAGGATATCAGAGATAATTTTCCGTTAGGCCAGGTCCAAACAAGATCTTCCCTAAGGAATAACCAGAAGTTTAGACTTAGAGGAAACATCCGCAAACCAAGGTTTTTTAATCATAAGGCTCTGCGAGCCTAGAATAGAGAACCCCGAAATCTTAGCTCCCAGCTTAATAACCTGAAGGGAAGCATCTGTAATAAAGGCATTAGCTAGTTTAAGAGTCTTTATCCTATCCTGGATCTCGTCCAAATAAGTTTCTGTGTCCTGAGAGCCCTCAGACAATGCATCATACGAATATGCCACCGCACTAGTGACGGTAGCAATGCACACAGCTGGTTGCCATTGCAGGCCCTGGTGTACATATATCTTTTTGAGTAAACCCCCTAACTTTTTGTCCATAGGATCTTTGAAGGCTAAAACTATCCTCTATGGGAATAGTAGTTCTCTTAGCTAAGGTGGGAAACGGCCCCTGTTAGGTACTGTTTTGCCAAGCCTCTTTGATAGAGTTGGCTATGGGAAACATCTTCTTAACAATAGGAGAGGGAGAAAAAGGTATGCCCGTCTCTCCCCTTCATTAGCAATTATTTCAGAAGCACGATCAGGGACCGGAAACACATCTGTCGAGGAAGTAACCTTGAAATATTTGTTCAGCTTACGAGACTTCTTAGGGACAACCACTACCGTGGAGTCACTGTCGTTAAAAATAACTAAAAACCTCCCTAATAACAGACGGAGGTGTTCTAGCTTAAACCTAAAAGATACAACCTTAGTATCAGCCAGAGGCATTACACTTTCTGAATGTGAAATTTCACTTTCAGATGCTACAGCGGTATCCTCCTCTTCGGGCTTCTGGGAGGGCACCTCCGAAATTGCAACAATTGCGTCAGAAAACCCTGCTTACTGAATGTCTGATTTTCCTCTTATGCTTGCCCTGCAACATTGGAAAAGCAGACAATGCATCAGAAATTGTAGAAGACATGAGAGAAGCTATCGGTCAGATTACGACTTTTGCGGTAACAGGGGTGTGGAGATAACGTGCAGTTTTCTGTCACCGCTCACCTTACATACAGCGCTGGTATTACGGGGTTTTATAAACCCCGGCGTTAACAGACAAGAATTGAGCGTAGAAGCAGAATTTTGCTCCACACTACACTCCAATACTAGCGCTGCTTAAGTCAGCGGTGAGCTGGTTGTGCGTGCTCGTGCACGATTTCCACATAGCAATCAATGGGGAGAGCCGGCTGAAAAAAAGTCTAACACCTGCAAAAAAGCAGTGTAAAGCTCTGTAACGCAGCCCCATTGATTCCTATGGGGAAACTAAATTTATGTTTACACCTAACATGTACCCCGAGTCTAAACACCCCTAACCTTACACTTATTAACCCCTAATCTGCCGCCCTAACATCGCCGACCCCTATATTATATTTATTAACCCCTAATCTGCCCCCCACAACGTCGCCGCCACAATAAGAAACATATTAACCCCTTAACCGCCGTACTCCTGCATTGCAAACATTAGTTAAATATTATAACCCCTAATCTGCCGTCCTTAGATTCTGATTGGCTGATGAATCTATCAGCCAATCGGAAATTAGGGTAGAAAAAATCCTATTGGCTGATCCCATCAGTCTATAGGATTGAGCTCTGCATTCTAGTTGCTGTTCCAATCAGCCATAGAATGCAAGCTCATATCCTATTGGCTGATTGCATCAGCCAATAGGATTTTTTCTACCTTATTTCCGATTGGCTATAGAAGTCATCAGCCAATCGAAATCTAAGGGATGCCATTTTGGATGACGTCACTTTAAGGTACCCTTCATTTCTGTGTTAGTCGTCAGATGAAGAGGATGCTCCCGCGTCAGATATCTTGAAGATGACCTGCTCCGCGCCGGGATGGATGAAGAGTAGAAGATGGCGTCGGATGAAGACTTCTTGCCCGGTTTGGAAGAAGAACTTCTGCCCGTCTGGAGGACACTTTGCCCGGCTTGGATGAAGACATCTCCCGATAAGTCGATCTTCAGGGGGTTAGTGTTAGGCTTTTTTAAGGGTGTATTGGGTGGGGTTTTTATTTTTAAGTTAGAGACATTGGGCGGCAAAAGAGCTAATTGTCCCTTTTAAGGGCAATGCCCATTCCAAAGTCCTTTTCAGGGCAATGGGTGAGCTTAGTTTTTTTTTAGCTAGTATTTTATTTGAGGGGTTGGGTTGTGTGGATGGTGGGTTTTACTGTTGGGGGTTTGTTTGTATTTTTTTTTACAGGTAAAAGAGCTGATTACTTTGGGGCAATGCCCAGCAAAAGGCCCTTTTAAGGGTTACTGTTAGTTTAGTTTAGGCTAGGGTTTCTTTATTTTGGGGGGCTTTTTTTTATTTAATAGGGCTATTAGATTAGGTGTAATTAGTTTAAATATCTGTAATTTAGTGTGGTTTTTTTTGTACTTTAGATAATTTAATTTATTTAATTGTTTTTAATTTATGTAATTTATTTAATTATAGTGTAGTGTTAGGTGTTAGTGTAACTTAGGTTAGGTGTTATTTTACAGGGTACTTTTTGTATTTATTTAGCTAGGTAGTTATAGAAATAGTTAATAACTATTTAATAACTATTGTACCTAGTTAATAATAAATACAAACTTGCCTGTAAAATAAATAAAAAAAACCTAAGCTAGATACAATCTAACTATTAGTTATATTGTAGCTATTTTAGGGGTTTATTTTACAGGTAAGTATTTAGTTTTAAATAGGAATAAAAAGGTAAATGAATAAAATGATAGACAACAATTGAACTAGGGACGTTACCCAGAATATGGTTTTCCAGAAGACTAGGTGACTGAAGGGGAAACTGATCCCCACCCTTTCCCCTATGGTTTTTTTCCATGCCATTTCTCCTTTATAATATATACTACAATAGATCATATTAATGTGACTTAATTTTTCTTCGGATAGTTAAATCTCAAGACGGGCAGTTAAGTTAACACCTTTGAGGTTATTATTTGGCTAGTATTGCCTTATTGAACTGTGTATAAGGAACCATTGCGATGCTCTCGAGAGGAGTTATATTCCCAATATTCATTTATATAGTGAAACGCTGAAGGGAATTTAACGTTAGGAGAATTTAAGGGTATGCAGCTGATAGAATTCTATACTTAAATTGTGTTGCATTTTAAGTTTTGTGCGATGTTGATTGCAGGATTAATATGGAACTAGAGAAAAATAAGCTGAATAGTGTTATGATTTGTTTTGTTGGCGGTCAGATTTGATGTAAATTTCGGACACATCTAGCCCATGTATTGTGTTTATTACACCTATTCAATTAAAAAAAAATTAAAAAATAACCAAATATGTAATAAATAAATCAACATATATAATCAAAAAAGTTACGGCTAGATTACGAGTTCAGCATTAGCCTTAAAAAGCAGCGTTAAGGGGTCCTAACGCTGCTTTTAACGACCGCTGGTATTAGGAGTCTGGCAGGTACAGGTGTACCGCTCACTTTTTTCCCGCAACTTTTGGCTACTGCAAATCCCCTTACGTCAATTGCGTATCCTATCTTTTCAATGGATTTTGCGAACGCCGTATTACAAGTCTTGGAAGAAGTGGAGCGTACAGGCCTCTACCTCCA
Organism: Bombina bombina; assembly: GCF_027579735.1. Lineage (NCBI taxonomy): Eukaryota > Metazoa > Chordata > Amphibia > Anura > Bombinatoridae > Bombina > Bombina bombina. The sequence continues at coordinate 93,898,959 of NC_069503.1, forward strand.
AGACTTCTACCGCATTAAATGTCAGTAGTTAAGAGTAGTAGCCATGTCCCGTTCCTTGTCCTCACTGATGTCATTGAAGGTCTCTTCCTCCACCAGCCACGAACAACACCAAGGGTCCCTGAAAGGTACAACAAGCCCCCTGGGACGCCTGCTGTGTTTGGTCTTCCACCACCTCAAAGCCACCTTCCTCCTCTGACTCCTCTTCTTCAGACTCCTCTCTCTGCGTTGCCTCTCTCTGCGTTATATAAGGTGTGTTAAGTAGTACTATTCCTATTAGTTTAATCCCTGTTACGTCCCCTAGTCAGGGGACGTGTATATGGCATCGATTTAGAACGGGAGATGGAAAAAGATGCTTGGTCGGTCCTCCTAGCTTCAAATTTGGGGCACTGCGCGTGCAATCTAATGTGCCACCAGATCGAGTGGTGTGTTAAGTAGTTCTATTCTATCATTTAATCCCTGTTACGTCCCCTATCAGGGGACGTGTATAGGCATCGATTTTAGGAACCGGGAGATGGAAAACGATGCTTGGTCGTCCTCCTACTTCAAATTTGGGGCACTGTGCATGCATCTAATGTGCCACCAGATAGGAGTGGTGTGTTAAGTAGTACTATTCCTATCAGTTTAATCCCTGTTATGTGCTTTTTTTTTGGTTTGGGTTTTTGAAGCCACAGTGCAGCACCAGGAGGGGCCAGGAAAAATTAGGCATGTACACATGCCTGAAAAATTAGGTATTGTTGCAGCCAGAAAAATTGATGTTGGTTTCCCAGGCAGAAAGTGCCCTAAAACATTGCGGCTTGAACCTAGTTGGTGGCGGATAAGTCACGCAAGTCATCTGGCAATAGAGATAAAATACAGCTGCATGTGGACCATTTTTAGCCCAAGGCAGCTCATCTCATCAGGCCTTTTTTACTCGAATGTATCGCCCACTGTCAGTCCCTTCGGGGTCCATCCCTCATTGATCTTAATAAAGGTGAGGTAATCTAGACTTTTTTGACCTAGGCGACTTCTCTTCTCAGTGACAATACCTCATGCTGCACTGAAGGTCCTTCCTGACAGGACATTTGAAGCGGGGCAGGCCAGAAGTTCTATCGCAAATTGGGATAGCTCAGCCATAGGTCAAGCCTGCACACCCAGTAGTCAAGGGGTTCATCGCTCCTCAGAGTGTCGATATCTGCGGTTAAGGCGAGGTAGTCTGCTACCTGTCGGTCGAGTCATTCTCTGAGGGTGGACCCTGAAGGGCTGTGGCGATGCGTAGGACTTAAAAAGCTCCGCATGTCCTCCATCAACAACACGTCTGTAAAGCGTCCTGTCCTTGCCGGCGTGGTGGTGGGAGGAGGAGGATTACTTTCACCTCTTCCCCTGTTAGATGTCCCGTTGTGCTGTGACATCACCCTTATACACTGTGTAAAGCATACTTTTTAATTTATTTTGGAACTGCTGCATCCTTTCCGACTTGCGGGCACTTTATGCTTATACCGGGGGTGTAGTAGCGTGGACACCCAGTACAGGTCGTTCTCCTTCAGACTTTTTATACGAGGGTCCCTCAACAGGCACGACAGCATGAAAGACCCCCATTGCACAAGGTTGGATGCCGAGCTCCTCATGTCCCGTTCCTCGTCCTCAGTGATCTCACTGAAGGTATCTTCTTCCCCCCAGCCACGTACAACAACCACAGGTACCAGATAGGTGACAACGAGCACCCTGGGGATGCCTATTGTGGTTGGTCTTCCTCCTCCTCCTCCTCAAAGCCACATTACTCCTCTGACTCCTCTTCCTCACAATCCTCTTCCAGCGTTGCCGCAGGTCCAGCAAGCGATTGCTGATAAGCCTGTTTCTTGTGGTGGTGATGGTGACCACAACTCTTCCTCTTCACGCTCATCTAACGGCCTGATCCAGCACTCTTCGCAGGGCACGCTCCAGGAAGAAAACAAATGGTATGATGTCGGCTGATAGTGCCTTCAGTGCGACTGACTAGGTTTGTCACATCAATAAAAGAGTAGAGTCCAGCACAAAGCACAAGTCCTCAAAGCGGTGAGAATATTTCCTCAGAGTGACTGCCACACTCCAAGTATCATAGTACAAAAAAGAAAGAGAGGAAATATTTCTCATATAATCCAAGTCTTTTATTGATACAGGATCAGACAAAAAAAAAAAAAAAGACACAACGTTTCGGGGTCAATACCCCTTAGTCATAGGTTTGGTCACCTCCTCAAAAGGACACATGAGCCTACAGGCATTGCGCATGAGCATCCAGTAACGTGGCAAAAAAATTCCCAGCTCCGCAGAGGCTGTCCTAGTACCCCGGTCATACAAATAGTCGTGTAACGGCTTTTTCTTATTGGATCAGGCGGTCAAACATTAGGTGTGTTGAATTCCAACGTGTCGGGCTGTCGCAAATCAAGTGCCTCACTGGCATGTTGTTTCGCTGCTGGATATCCGAAAAGTGCGCCATGGCCGTGTAGGAACGCCTGAAATGCCCACACACCTTCCTGGCCTGCTTCAGGACATCCTGTAAGCCTGGGTACTTATGCACAAAGCGTTGCACGATCAATTACACACATGTGCCATGCACGGCACATGTTGTCAACTTGCCCAAATTCAATGCCGGCCACCAATTTCTTCCATTGTCACTAACCACTTTGCCGATCTCCAGTTGGTGGCAGAGTCAGCCACTGATCCATCTGTGCGTTCAGGGCGGACAGGAGTGCTGGTCCATGTGACTCTCTGCTTTCAGGCAAGTCAACCCCAAGATGGGCGTGACACTGCCGTATCCGGGGATGTGGAATAGTACCTGGGGAGCTGGGGGGTGCCGTTGATGTGGAGCAAGATGCAGCAGCAGAAGAGGACTCAGCCGAGGAGGTTATGGAAGAGGGATGGAGGTAGGAGGAGTAGAGGAGGTGGCAGCAGGCCTGCCTGCAGAGTCGTGGCGTTGGTCACCAACTCCTCTGCAGAGTCACGCATTCCATGCTTGGCAGCATCAGCAGGTTTACCCAATGCGCAGTGTAGGTGAGATACCTGCCCTGACCATGCTTTGCAGACCAGGTATCATGGTCAGATGGGACCCTTGCCCCAACACTGTGTGACAGACAGCCATTACTTCCTTTTGGCACTATCGAGTACAGGTTGGGGATTGCCTTTTTGCAAAGAAATTTTGGCCGGGTACCTTCCACTGGCGGTTCCCAATAGCTACAAATTTTTGAACGCCTCAGACTCCTACCAGCTTGTATGGTAAAAGCTGGCAGGGCTAAGAGTTCAGTCAAGCCAGCTGTCAGGATGCCGGGCAAGGGGGTGACTTTGTGACATTGGCTTTACGCTCAGAACAAGTCCTTGACAGTCACCTGACGTGGCAGATGAGGCAGGAACTGCTCAAGGCGAGACACGGAGTGGCGGATGGTTGAGAGGGGGCAAGGAGGACAGCAGTGGTTGACGTGCTGAAGATGCTGGACCAGGAGGAGATGGCTCATGTGTTGATCCCATAGGCGTTTGTGATGTGCGATCAAGTGCCTTCGCAAAGCAGTTGTAACTAGGTAGGTGTTGAACTTCCCACGACTCAGTTTCTTTTGGCACAGGTTGCAAATGGCATCGCTGTTGTCAGAGGCAGACACACAAAAAAAATGCCACACTGCTGAGCTCTACAATGACGGCATTCTGGTGGTGGGCAACAGCATGCGTTGATTGTCATGCTGTCTGGCTGACCCCGGTGTGGCCGATGCATGCTGTCTGACTGTGCACTAGCTCCTTGCGACGACCTCCCCCTCCTTTCAACTCGTCTCCTCCTCCTCTCTCTCTTTCTCCCCATCTGAACTTTCCCCCCTCTTCTTCTTCTCTTCTAGCGGGCACCCACGTGACATCCATGGACGCATCGTCATCATCAACCGCTTCACTTGTATCTGACAAGTCAACAAAGGAAGCAGCAGCGGGTACAACATCATCACCATCACGACCGAAGTCCATGTGTGTAATGCTGCCTGACTGAGAAATATCCCTGTTATCTACATCCTCTGGCAATAAGGTTGCGCATCACTATCACTCATTTCTTCCAACTGATGTGTAAATAACTCCTCTGACAGATCAAGTGAAGCGGCTGTGGTGCTAGTGTTGGTGGTGGCGGGCAGGTGGGGCGAGTGGTAACTTGAGAGGTGCCCGAAGCTAAGCTGGAGGAGGATGGGTGCTCAAGGGTTCCGAGCGGAAGCTGTAGAAGATTGGGTGTACTGTGTTAGCCAGTCCAGTCAACTATGTCCTCAGAAATGTTCGAGTTCGGGGTACGTGGCCTCTGAACACTGGGCATTATTTTAGGGCCAAAGGGAATCACAGCACCACGAACACGACGGCCCCTGCGGGGTGGCCTGCCTCTGCCTGTCATTTTTTTTCGATTAGTGGTACTATGCGTGCAAGCTACTGCGACAACAGATATGAGTGGCACTGTGCACTGGCAGAAGTTGGCAGAGTAGACGCTGTAGGCCAGACACACACGCTTGCAGACAACTAACTGCTATTCAATCTATTACAGTAAAAAAAAAAAATGTTTTTTAAATGTACACTATGAGTTGCACTGGGGTGACACTGTGCCCTGGCAGGAAGGCACTGAAACGCACACGTGTGAAGGAAACTGACTGCTATTATTTCAGTCAAAAAAGTTTTTTGTTTTTTTTAAATCTACACTACTGTTACACCAGATATGAGTTGCACTGGGGTGACACTGTGCCCTGGCAGGCACTGAAACACACACGTGTGGAAGGAAACTGACTGCTATTATTTAACACAGTCAAAAAAGTGTTTTTTTTTTTTAAATCTACACTACTGTTACACCAGATATGAGTGGTGGCACTGGCAAGTGGGCACTGTATACGCTGTGAGCCTGACACACACGCTGGCAGGCAGGCAGGCAACTGCAATTAGATTACACAGAAAAGAAAAAAAAAGCAGACTGATGTTCTAGCCCTAAAAAGGGCTTTTTGGGGTGCTGTCCTTACAGCAGAGATCAGATGAGTCCTTCAGGACTGTAGTGGACATTGAATAAACTAGCCTAGCTATCGATTTCCTATTAAATCAACAGCAGCTACACTGTCCCTCCTCTCTCCAAGAATGCGGCTTCCAAATGAATCTAAAATGGATGCTGTCCAGGAGGTAGGAGGGTCTGGGAGGGAGGGTCTGCTGCTGATTGGCTGTAATGTGTCTGCTGACTGTGAGGTACATGGTCAAAGTATTACTCAATGATGACGAATAGGGGCGGATCGAACATCGCATATGTTCGCCTGCCGCGATGAACGCGAACAAGCTATGTTCGCCGGCGAACTATTTGCAACATCACTAGTTAAGAGCTTTAGGGCTAACACCTGGAACAAAAAGCTCTTAACTAAAGTGCTCCAAAGTACACTAACACCCCATAAACTACCTATGAACCCCTAAACGGAGCCCCCCCCCCACATCGTAAACACTATAATTAACATTTTTACCCCTAATCTGCCGACTGGACATAATAAATGTATTAACCCCTAAACCGCCGCACTCCCCGCCTCGCAAACACTATAATAAATTTTATTAACCCCTAATCTGCCGCCCCCAACATTGCCGCTACTATATTAAATGTATTAACCCCTAAACCTATTTTTAATAAATCTAAATAAATTTACTATAATTAAATAAATTAATCCTATTTAAAACTAAATACTTACCTATAAAATAAACCCTAATATAGCTACAATATTACTAATAGTTACATTATAGCTATTTTAGGATTTATTTTTATTTTACAGGCAACTTTTTTTATTTATTTTAACTAGGTACAATAGTTATTAAATAGTTATTAACTATTTAATAACTACCTAGCTAAAAGAAATACAAAATTACCTCTAAAATAAATCCTAACATAAGTTACAATTACACCTAACACTACAATATAATTAAATTAATTAACTAAACTACATACAATTAAATACAATTAAATTAAATAAACTAAATTACGGGGGGGGGAACACTAAATTACAGAAAATAAAAAGAAATTACAATTTTATTAAACTAATCACACCTAATCTAATCCCCCTAATAAAAGCCCCTCAAAATAATAAAAGTCCCTACCCTATACTAAATTACAAAAGTAATCAGCTCTTTTACCAGCCCTTAAAATGGCTTTTTGTGGGGCATTGCCCCAAAGTAATCAGCTCTTTTACCTGTAAAAAAAAATACAATACCCCCCAACATTACAACCCACCTCCCACATACCCCTACTCTAAAACCCACCCAAACTCCCCTTAAAAAAAACCCTAACACTAACCCCCTGAAGATCACCCTACCTTTGAGCAGTCTTCACCTAGCCAGGCCTAACTCTTCATCCAATCCGGCGATGTGGTCCTCCATCCAGCCGAAGTCTTCATCCAAGCGGGGCAGAAGAGGTCGCTCCATCCGGCAGATGTCTTCATCCAGGCGGCATCTTCTATCTTCATCCTTCCGAAGCGGAGCGGGTCCATCTTCAAGTCATCCGACGCGCAGCTTCCATCCTGGCCGACAACTTCCCAACGAATGACGGTTCCTTTAAATGACGTCATCCAAGATGGTGTCCCTCAAATTCCGATTGGCTGATAGAATCCTATCAGCCAATCGGAATTAAGGTAGGAAAAACATAATTTATGTAAGAACTTACCTGATAAATTCATTTCTTTCATATTGGCAAGAGTCCATAAGCTAGTGACGTATAGGATATACATTCCTACCAGGAGGGGCAAAGTTTCCCAAACCTCAAAATGCCTATAAATACGCCCCCACCACACCCACAATTCAGTTTAACGAATAGCCAAGAAGTGGGGTGATAAGAAAGGAATGAAAGCATCAACGAGGAATTGGAAAAATTGTGCTTTATACAAAAAGATCATAACCACCACAAGAAAAGGGTGGGCATCATGGACTCTTGCCAATATGAAAGAAATGAATTGATCAGGAAAGTTCTTACATAAATTATGTTTTCTTTCATGTAATTGGCAAGAGTCCATGAGCTAGTGACGTATGGGATAGCAAATACCCAAGAAGTGGAACTTCCACGTAAGAGTCACTAGATAGGGAGGGATAAAATAAAGACAGCCAATTCGCTGAAAAATTAATCCACAACCCAAATCAAAATTTTCAATCTTTATAATGAAAAAAACTGAAATTATAAGCAGAAGAATCAAACTGAAACAGCTGCCTGAAGTACTATTCTACCAAAACTGCTTCTGAAGAAGAGAAAAACATCAAAATGGTAGAATTTAGTAAAAGTATGCAAAGAAGACCAAGTCGTTGCTTTGCAAATCTGATCAACAGAAGCTTCATTCTTAAAAAGCCCAGGAAGTAGAAACTGACCTAGTAGAATGAGCCGTAATCCTCTGAGGCGGGGATTAACCCGACTCCAAATAAGCATGATGAATCAAAAGCTTTAACCAAGATGCCAAAGAAATGGCAGAAGCCTTCTGACCTTTCCTAAAACCAGAAAGGATAACAATAGACTAGAAGTCTTTCTGAAATCTTAGTAGCTTCAACATAATATTTCAAAACTCTTACCACATCCAAAGAATGTAAGGATCTTTCCAAAGAATTCTTAGGATTAGGACACAAGGAAGGGACAATAATTCCTCTACTAATGTTATTAGAATTCACAACTTTAGGTAAAAATTTAAATGAAGACAGCAAAACCACCTTATCCTGATGAAAAATCAGAAAAAGGAGACTCACAAGAAAGAGCAGATAATTCAAAAACTGTTCTAGCTGAAGAGATGTCTAAAAGGAACAATATTTTCCATGAAAGTTATTTAATGTCCAAAGAATACATATGCTCAAACGGAAGAATCTGTAAAGCCCTAAGAACCAAATTAAGACTCCAAGGAGGAGAAATTGGCTTAATGACAGGCTTGATATGAACCAAAGCCTGAACAAAACAATGAATATCAGAAAGATTAGCAATTTTTTCTGTGAAAACTGCACAGAAAGAGCAGAGATTTGTCCTTTCAAGGAACTTGCAGACAAAAACCCTTATCCAATACCATCCTGAAGAAACTATAAAATCCTAGGAATTCTAAAAGAATGCCAAGAGAATTTATGAGAAGAGCATCATGAGATGTAAGTCTTCCAAACTCGATAATAAATCTTTCTAGACACAGATTTACGAGCCTGCAACATAGTATTAATCACTGAGTCAGAGAAACCTCTATGACTATGTACTAAGCGTTAAATTTCCATACCATCAAATTAATAATTTGAGTTCCTGATGGAAAAAACGAATGTTAAGATATAAGGTCTGGCCTTAATGGAAGTGACCAAGATTGGGCAACTGGACATCCGAACAAGAGCCATATACTAAAACCTGTGCGGCCATGCTGGAGCCGACCAGCAGCACAAAAGATCGCTCCTGATGATTTTGAAAATCACTCTTAAAAGAAGAACCAGAGGCGGAAAAATATAGGCAGGTTGATAACTCCAAGGAAGTCTCAATGCATACACTGCTTCCGCCTGAGGATCCCGGACCTGAATAGGCACCTGGGAAGTTCCTTGTTTAGATGAGATGCCATCAGATCTATTTCTGGAAGCCCTCGCATCTGAACAATTTGAAAAAACACATCTGGGTAAAGAGACCATTCTCCCGGATGTAAAGCTTGATTGACAGAGATAATCCGCTTCCCAATTGTCTATATCTGGGAAATGGACCGCAGAAATTAGACAGGAGCTGGATTTAGCCCAAGCAAGTATCCGAGATACTTCTTTCACAGCCTAAGGACTGAGAGTCTCACCCTGATGATTGACATACGCCACAGTTGTGACATTGTCTGTCTGAAAAACAATAAACGTCTCTTTCTTCAAAAAGAAGCCAAAACTGAAGAACTCTGAGAAATGCACAGAGTTCCAAAATATTGAATGGTAATCTCGCCTCCTGAGATTTCCAAACCCTTTTGCTGACAGAGATCCCCAGACAGCCTCCCAACCTAAAAGACTCGCATTTGTAATGATCATGGTCCAGGTTGGATGAACCGAAGAGACCCGAAGAACTATATGATGGTGATCTAACCACCAAGTCAAAGATAGTTGAACATTGGGATTAAAAGATATAAAAAGTGATATCCTAGAATCCCTGCACCAGTAATTCAGCATAAAAAACTGGAAATTTTTCATATGAAAATGAGCAAAGGAATCAAATCCAATGCTGCAGCCATGAGACATAAAACTTCCATGCATATAGCAACTGAAGGAAATAATAGAGACTGAAGGTTCCGAAAAACGGAACCCAATAAAATTGTCACTTGTCTGTTAGAGACAAAGACATTGACACAATCTATATGGAAACCTAAAAAAGGGTGACCCTTGTCTGAGGAATCAAGGAGCTTTTGATAAAAAGATCCTCCAACCATGGTCTTGAAGAAACAACAAAAATTGAATCGTATGAGATTCCGCAGAACGAAAAGACTGAGCCAGTACCACAAGACTGTCCAAATAAGGAAACACTGAGAACCTTGAAAAGATTCTTAGAGCTGTCGCTAGACCAGAAGGAAAAGCAACAATTGATTATGCTTGTCAAAAAAAGAGAATCTTAGAAAATGAAAAATAATCTGAATGAAAACAGAAAATGAAGATATGCATCTATTGTAAACAAATAATGCCCTCGCTGACCAAAAGGCAGAATAGACCATATAAAACACCATTCTAAAAGATGGTACTCTTAAATGACAATTCAAAAAGATTTTCTATCTTTGGGATAATGAATAGTTTTGAACAAAACCCCCAAACCCTGTTCCTAAATGGAACTGGTATAAATACCCCAGAAAACTCCAGGTCTGAGCAGCGCCTTGAGCCCCAACGGGTGACCAGCCGCGCTTCACAAGTACCCAATACATACAGGTCTGAAACACACTTCAGGAAGTGTGAGCCTTTACTGGAATAGCTGGAATATGTTAGAGAAAAAAAAAAAAAAGACTTCTCACAGGCGGTTTTACTCTGAATCCTATTCTGTACCCCAATCTAAGAAGTTTGGACCGAATTGAACCAAATTTTTTTTAAAAAAGTCTTAACCTGCCCCTTACCAGCTAAGCTGGAATAAGAACCGCACCTACATGCAAATTTGGGGAGCTGACTTTGATCTTTTAAATGGCTTAAATTGAATGAAGAAAACTTCCAATTATAAACATGTTACTTGGGGAAGAATTAGGATTCCGTTTCTTAGTAAGAACAAAAACTAATATTAGCTTAAGATTTACTCTTAGAACTCAATCTTGAAGCAAAAAAAACACCCTTCCCCAGAGTAACAGTTGAAGAATTGAATCCAATTGTGAACCAAATAATTGATTACCTTGGAAAAAAAGAAATATGGAATTGAAAAAAATCAAATTAGCATTCCAAGATTTAAGTCACAAAGTTCTTCTAGCTAAAATAGCTAAAGACTATAGATTACACCTCATTTGCGAAAATATCAAAAAAATGAAGACACAAATGAAATTAATTTTTTTATTTTTTTTATTTTTAATATTTTTATTGAGGTTTGAAAAAAGGCTTACAAAATTCTTGAAATCAAGATAAAATATAAACAAAACAGTATCAGACTACAATCTTAACAGTGTTTAACGTGCCTTACAGTCTTCGAGCCTTCTAGTGATCGCAAGGGGCCTCTTTTGGATCCCTTAATCTCCATAGAACGGTATTAGGCTCCTTTAGAGTATAAGAGACCACTCATGGATCTCATCTAGTAAACCTCAGTTTTATAGAGAGTAGTGTAAACAATTTAAGTAAACAATAGGGAAAGGGTTAAGGAAAGTGATAGGAAGAGAAGACTGGGGGGAAAGAATGAGGGGGTGGTGTTGCTGTACTTGGTGAGGTAGTTATCAACTACTTTTCCTTTAATTAAGGACAGGTTGACTCGTTAAGAATTCTGTTTGGACAACTAGGGTTTTCATGAATTTGGCGATGTATTTTTATTTCCCACCTTGTGTATGCTTTTAGGGTGCAAATGGCAATGATGTTATGGTTCATTTTGTTTGAGCGTGTTTAGTGTAGGGTGTTACAATTTAAGGTAGTGTTCCCATAATGCTGTCATTTAAGCGTATACCTCCATTTTGGCATATTTAACAAAGTAAAACTCTTCTAGGTCAAGGAACTCTGAGACTCTCTTAGTCCATAGTATTGTGGAGGGGACCTCTTTGCTTCTCCAATTTCTAGCTAATAGGTATCTGGCACTATTAGTCATGATGTAAAAAAAGTTTGAGACAGTGTTTCTGTTTAATGTTAGGAGGTCTACTTAGTAACCAGATTGTGGGGTCTAGAGGGAATTGGGTATCTAGAACTTTTTCTATTTCTCCAATTATGTCTCTCCAGTAATTTTGGACCGCGTTGCACCACCACCACATGTGAGCCAGATTGCTTGGATGTGTTGCGGTATAATCGGTGTAATTTAGTTGGGGAAAGATACCATCTGTGTAAGATTTTTAAGTTGATCTCCTGCATGGAGAGTGAGATTGAAGTTTTTGTGATATTTGGAAAATTATTGTACTGGTTTGGGGTAGGATTGTTATACCTAGTTCGTCTTCCCATTTTTCAAGGAAGGGAGGGGTTTGGCCAGGAGAGTTTTGTGTTAGTATTCTATAAATTAATGCAAGAGTATATGATATTGGAGGAGTCCTTATACAGAGTTGCTCAAAGTTGGTTAGTGGTCGGACCATGTTTCTAGAATGTTCATGTGTTGTTATGAAGTGATGGATGCGGGCATATTGGAACCAATTTTGGAAAAGAGAATATCCCTTGTTAAGCAAGTCTGCTTGCGATAATTTTTCATTTGATATGATATAGTGAATGGGGATATCCCTATAGTATGATCCCGGGGTATCTTTTATTGGTGGTGTTCCTAGTCTGAATTGGCTATTATCTATGATTGAGGTTAGTGGAGAGGGTTTGGATGATATATAGGGGTGTGTAGTTATTGTGATTTCCCATATTTTATATGTTTCTGCAATCAGATGTGAATTATAATTAAGCTTAGTAGTCGGTTTATCGAGGTTCCAGCACTGTTTTCCTAAGTGTGGAATATTTGATAATGAATGTTCTAATTGAACCCATCTTTTATGTTCATAGTGTATGCACCAGTCAACTATCCTTTGCAAGAATATGGCTTGTCGATACTTTGATATGTTGGGTATGCCTAGTCCTCCTTGGAGTTTGCATAATGTTTTTATTTATCCTGGGGGGACGACGACGACGCCAAACAAAATCGCTAAAGGCTTTCTGTAAAGTGGGAATGTAGTTTTTAGGGATCGGGATTGGTAGGGCCTGTAATATGTATAGTAATCTTGGGAATATATTCATTTTTAGAACATTTATTTTGCCCATCCAGGAGAGCTTCTTAGAGAGCCAAGATGATAGATCCTGAAAATTGCTTTTTGTATTGGTATGTAGTTTTGTATATAGGTTTGTTCGATAGAGGTGGTTAGTTGTATTCCTAAGTAGTGTAGGGAGTGGGTTCGCCATGTAAATGGCATTAGAGTTTTAATATTTGCTAGAGCTGTACTGGTTAAGTTAATATTTAAGGCTTCGGATTTGGAAACATTTATAGAAAAGTTGGATAGTGACTGGAAGGTTTGAAATTCCTGTAAGAGGGGGGTTATTGAGGAGTCGGGATTTGTTAACGTGAATAAAATGTCATCGGCAAACAGAGACATTACGTATGTTTGTGTCCTTACTTGTATCCGCTAATCAAGGGGGTTTTGTCTGATTTTTGTGGCCAAAGTTTCTATGAAGCAGGCGAACAGTAGGGGGGAGAGGGGACAGCCCTGCCTTGTTCCATTGGTTATGGTGAATGTATTGGATAGTGTGCCATTGATAAGTAATTTTTGCGTTGGGGTGGGAATATAAGGCAAATATTCTGTTAATAATCTTAGGTCCTAGACCCAACTAGTTAAAGTGGCTTTGAGGAAATCCCAGCCAACACGGTCAAAGGCCTTTTCGGCATCTATTGACAGAAGGATCCCTGGGACCTCCTTATCTTGCATATATTGAATTAAGTTGAGGGCCCTGACCGTGTTATCCTTTGCCTCGCGCCTGGGGACAAATCCCACTTGATCCTGATGAATCAGGTCCGGTAGAACCAGATTCATTCTATTAGCCAATACCTTTGCGAAAATTTTTACGTCTGAATTTATTAATGAAATAGGGCGGAAGTGAGAGGGATGTTCTAGTGATTTGTTAGGCTTGGGGAGGAGGAATGATGTGGGCTTCTAACAATATAGGGGAAAACTGTTTTAGACTCATTAATGTAATTGAAAAATGAAGTAATATGGGGGAGTAGTTCTTCCTGGAAGGTCTTATAATATCGGCTGCTAAAACCATCTGGCCCTGGTGATTTCCCAGATGGGAGATCTTTAATGGCTAGTTTGATTTCTTCTGCGGTTATAGGGTCCTCTAATTGGTTTTGTTGATTAGTTGTAAGATGAGGCAAATTAAGAGATGATAAGTATGTGTTTATATCGTCTGATAGAGCTGTTTGTGGGCATGCTGAATTGCCAGGGTTGGAGCGCAAGTTATATAGTTTTTGAAAATATGTCCTAAAGGTATTTGTAATAGCCTGGGTTGAGAAGTGTGTTTTATTGTTATCGTCCTTGATGTGTAGGATATAGGTTTTTTTCTGTTTTAATCTTAGGTAGCGAGCAAGAGATCTGCCTGATTTATTGCGGCCTTCATAGTTCGCTTGTTGTAAGCGGAGTGCTTGGCGTTTATGTTCCTTATTTAGGTAGGGACGCTAATTTGTCTTTTTCAGCTTGAATAGAAAGTAGGAGGGTATGGTCGGCCGGGCAGCGTTTATGTTGGGTTTCTAGTTTTTCAATTTCTGAGAGTAGTGTTGATAGAAATGCTTGCTTTTGTTTGTTGATGGAGGCCTTAATGGCCATAAGCTCACCCCGAATTACGCATTTGTGGGCTTCCCATATATTTAACAGGGAAATGTCAGCTATAGTATTGTGGGTAAAGTATTCCAATATGGACTTAGATATTTGTTGGGATATTATAGGGGTCGGAGAGAAGCTGTTCATCCAATCTCCATATGTAATCGTGTATGGGTTTTAGACGGCCATGTAAACGTGCCTAATACCGATGCATGGTCCGACCATGTTATGGGAGTAATTTGGGTAGATGTAAATAATGACAGGCCTGTGACGTCAGTGAGAATGTAATCAATTCTGGAGTATTGTTTGTGAGGGGTATGAATAGAACGTATAATCTTCTTTGTTAGGATGGTGCCTCCTCCATATGTCTTGTGCTGTTAATTTTTCAGTGAGGTGAGTGTGCGAGCTATCTGTGAAGCAGGGACTGAGGAATTAGAGGAGGAACAATCCAAAGATGGGTTAAGTGGCATGTTAAGATCTCCGCAAATTATTAAGACACCTTTCTGGTGCTCTAAAATGAGATTGGTTATATTGTTGATAAATTTGGCTTGCTTAGTATTAGGAGTGTATATAGATACCAACGGTGACCGGGCGGCCATATAGTAAGCCTACTATAATAATGTATCTACCAGCTTTGTCTCTGAGGATTTTAAGTTCTTTAAAAGGGACATTTTTCTTTATCAGTATTCCCACTCAATGCTTTTTAGAGCTGAATGGGAGGCGTAAAAGCAGGTGCCAAATTTGAGGGTAAATGTGAGGGGCTCTCTTCCTTTGCGGAAGTGTGTTTCTTGGAGAAACAGCAGGTCTGACCCGCATCTGTTAAAGTCTCTCAAGGCCTGTGTTCTTTTTGAGGGAATATTGAGTCCCTTCCCGTTAATAGATTGTATCCGTATTGAATTGGTGGGTGGTTTTCTATGTGAGTGTTCAGCCCATTAGGATAATGCAGTGTGAGCTTAAAGTAGTTGTCTGTGGAGTATATTAGTTCAGTGTTTTTGTAGGAGTCAGTATGATCAGGTAGTTTGTCAAGTGATAGTAATAAGAGTAATTTAGTACAGCAGGGGATATGGGGATTAGGTAATAAGGAAAGAGTAAATAAAAACATTGGTAAGAGAAATAAGATGTAGAGGAAGCGTTTCCCCTTCATTGGCTTAGACTAACATTTCTCAACAATTAACAATTTATACCAATTGTGGTAGCTTGACTAACTTTGATTTGTAAAAAAGACATGTTGACCTAACATGGTAAAGTGAATCAGTCTATAACAGGTAAACAATACAATACATTGATACTAGCATGTAGTGCATCATAACAACATTAAACATTAAATACCCCCTTAGACTGTGTCGACCTGTAGGCGATCAAGTTGGCTATAGTGATTAGGCAATAGGGGTAGGCATTCTGAACACTTAAGATGTAAACTTTTGTTATTGAAAGAAGGTGTAAGTAAACATAACAGTATAACTTTGGTAGATTGACACGGTAAGAGAAGTAGTTATATAGATTCCCTATGGGCTTTCCTTCTTTACCTAAGAATAATGTCAGGTAAGTTCAGGCATCTTCTCAGACATTTGGCAAAGAACAAAAATTAGTGTGCATTAGCGAGTTCACAGTGTCTGTTATAAAGAGGGAATATACAACCTTACTTTCACATGTTTCAGGTCTTGCATTGTGGGGACTCTTGTGGATAAGTTATATATAACTCATTTAGGCATGGAGTCCTTCGCATTTTTTTCTGAGTACCTTGGTCCACGTCGATTTTTGGGTCTTTAGTGGGCCATCTTGTGTAGTGTCCCGGGTCGTCGCTGCATGAGAAGGAGGTGCCGGGAAGTTGATATTGAGATTTTTGGATAGAGCATCTAAGTCTTCTGGACCTTTGTAAGCAATGGTTTCGACGTCTTTATGCACCAGAAGGCTAAAAGGGAAGCCCCAGCGATATTTTATTTTATGTTCTTGCAGGAGGGTTGTAATAAAGTGTAGGTTTTGTCTCCTTTCGATGGTAGCTGGACTGAGGTCTTGATAGACCTGGATGGTATGGCCTTGAAAGGATATTGATCGTTGACTACGGGCTTGTTTCCACACTGCTTCTTTTTGGTGAAAGTGAGTGAATTTCAGAATCACGTCCCTGGGCGGGGCTCGGCGGTGTAGGTTTCGGTCTTAGGGCACGATGGGCCCTTTCTAGAGTTGCTTCAGAGGTCTCCAGTGCAGGTTCCATCTGTCTGAAAAGTTGTAGCAGGTACTCAACTAAGGATTCCTGAGTAACATCCTCAGGTATACCTCGGATGTGCAGATTGCTGCGGCGACTGCGATTATCAAGGTCTTCGACCTTTAGTTGTAGCGATTGGATAATGGAGTTGTGACAGTTTAGGCATTGGGTATTGTCACTAACTTGAGACTCTAGGTATTCTTGTCCCTCCTCCAGATATTCAAGTTTAGAGTTCATGTCAGACATATCTTTTCGTAGAGAAGAGATCTCGTTCTTGATAAATGTTTTCAAATCAGCTATGTCGCTCTTGGAGGGTAGGGAAGCTATATTTTGTTGTATCTGTGATAGTTGATCATGTGGGAGAGGAGCAAGGCTTGTAGCAAGTTGTGATTCAATTTTGTTAGAATTGTCAAGATTTTCCAGCTGGTGAGGTGGAATTTTTTGCGTAGCTTTGAAAAAGGATCTGACTGATGGTGATTTATTAGGTAGTGGTGCCTTATGTGTTCTAGTGGATCTCCTTGTTGCCATGTGCTAGTATTGTGGGAAACAAGAAAGCCAGAGACTTTGGCCAGATCAGAGTGTCCTGTGATGGAGCTTGGTGGCAGCCTGAACTAAGGGTTCACCTCGTTTTGCACCATGCAAAGGGAGAGTGCAACTTATTTGTGGAGTATGTGCTGCAAGTACTGCAGCTGAGCTGTCGCCTTTTTGTTATCTGGGCTTATGTTCATTAACAGTATTAGCCACCACGTGACATTTGCTTGTTAGATTCGGTAGTTTACATTGTGGTATTGTCAGTGTAAAATGGTGGGCAGTCCAAGATAGTGCCTTTGCATACGGTTATTATTATTTGGCTGTTCTGAATACAGCTATATAGCAGCGTGGTCCTGTGTAATTGCTGGGTGCTTTGGGTGCGACTGATCGCAGCAGAGGAGAAGTGACCGTGGCGCTGCTTTTATCTTGCCTGTATTGCGTTATGGAGCGTGTACTGACAGTTTGTCAGGGTAATCATATAATGCTGTGTTCTTTACCTTGCTGCGCTGTGTCTTTGTTGTTGCGTGGCTTAGTCGGTTCAGGTTGCGCTGTCAAGATGGCGCCTGTACTAAGCTTGTTGGTCCCGGTTTTCAAAGGGATCTGTCGGCTCAAATTTGATTGCAGTTTCCAAAAAAAGATGTTATAAGTGTTCCGGTTCATTTACTTGCTGCTGTCATAATTGCCAGAGCGAAACTATACCATTTATGTGCCAATTGAAGGGGAAAGGCAATGGAGCTCTTTTACAGTGCAGCCATGTTCCTGCACGGCTACGCCCCGCCTCGACACAAATGAAATTATTAGCATGTTGATCAACTTAACAATGCTAAACAAATCATAATCCGATACTTGTTGCACTAAAGTATCCAACCAGAAAGTTGAAGCAGTTGCAACATCAGCCAAATAAATTGCAGGTCTAAGAAAAGTACCTGAAAATAAATAATTTTCCTTAAATAAGATACAAGTTTCCCATCTGAAGGAAAAAATAAATACTATTTTCTATAGGAATAGTAGTATGTTTAGCAAGAGTAGAGATAGCCCCATTAACTTTGGGGATCTTTACTCAAAACTTTAAACTAACTACCGGCAAAGGATACAATTTAAAAACCTTAAAGAAGGAATAAAAGAAATTCCCGGCCTATTCCATTCCCTAGTATCAGGAACTGGAATAAAACCTCTGAAGAAACCACAGAAGGTTAATAAGCAGAATTTAAATGTTATCTAGTCTTAAAATCAAAAGAACTAGTCACCTCAATATCCAAAATAATCAACACCTTTTCAACAAAGAACGAATGTACTCTATTTAAAAATAAAAAAGTAGATTTGTTAGTGTCAATATCTGATGAAGAATATTCTGAATGAGAAAAAACATCATCAGAGAAGGATAATTCAGTATGTTGTTGGTCATTTGAAACTTCATCAACTAAATGAGAAGTTTAAAAAAAAACAAAAAAAAACTATAAATTTTACTAGAAGGCGGGATGGCAGACAAAGCCTTTAGAATAGAATCAGAAAAATATTCTTATAAATTCCTAAGTATATCTTGTACATTAGATGTAAAAAGAATAGCAATAGATAATGCATAAATACTAATGGACTCTGCATGTAAAAGTTTATCATGATAACTTATTACAAACCATAGCTAAAGATAAAAAATTCATAACATTAAAATAAATGAACTTAGCTTTGGTAGGACTGATATCAGTCATCAGGAATCCAACAGTAGTTTCTGACACAGGAACAGTTTTTTGGGATATCTTGCAATAGGTAATAGAAAAACAACATATAAAGCAAAATTATCAAATTCCTTAAATGACAGTTTCAGGAATGGGAAAAAATGCAAACAGAACAGGCCTCTAGAAACCAGAAGCAACTAAAAAATGAGACTTAAATAATGTTAAAAATCTGGCGCCAAGAATGATGCCCACATATTTTTTGGCGCCAAAAACGTCTGCAACAAACACGAGAGTCACAAATGACGCAACTACATGAAAATTGACGTCAGACAAACGTCAATCTCGCGCCAAAAAAGTCTCGTGCCAAAAATGACGCAACAACCCGCAATTTAGAGAAAAAAGTCAATTGAAAATTTTAGGTAAGAAAAATATTTTAATTCATATGCATTTTCCCAAAAAATGAAACTAACAGTCTGAAAGAAGGAAAATAAACTGATTGACCTGAATCATGGCAAATATAAGTATAAAACATATATTTAGAACTTTACATATAAAGTGCCAAACCATAGCTGAGAGTGTCATAAATAAAAGATAAGACTTACTTACCCAAAGACACTCATCTACATAAAGTAGATAGCCAAACCAGTACTGAAACGAGAATCAGTAGAGGTAATGGTATATAAGAGTATATCGTCGATCTGAAAAAGGGAGGTAGGAGAAGAAATCTCTCCGACCGATAACAGAGAACCTATGAAATAGATCCCCTAGAGGAAGACCATGGTATTCAATAGGCAATACTCCCTTCACATCCATCTGACATTCACTGCACACTGAGAGGAAAACCGGGCTTCAGCCTGCTGCGAAGCGCATATCAACGTAGAAATCTAGCACAAACTTACTTCACCACCTCCATGGGAGGCAAAGTTTGTAAAACTGAATTGTGGATGTGGTGGAGGGCGTATTATAGGCATTTTGAGGTTGGGAAACTTTGCCCCTCCTGGTAGGAATGTATATCCCATACGTCAATAGCTCATGGACTCTTGCCAATTACATGAAAGAAAATGCAATTGTCTGATTCAATCAGCCAATCGGATTGAAGTTCAATCTGATTGGCTGATCCAATCAGCCAATCGGATTGAGCTTGTATTCTATTGGCTGTTCCGATCAGCCAATAGAATACAAGCTCAATCCGATTGGCTGATTGAATCAGCCAATCAGATTTTTCCTACCTTAATTCTGATTGGCTGATAGGATTCTATCAGCCAATCGGAATTCGAGGGGACGCCATCTTGGATCATTTAAAGGAACCGTCAGTCGTTGGGAAGTCGTCGGCCAGGATGGAAGCTCCACGTCGGATGTCTTGAAGATGGACCCGCTCTGCTCCGGAAGGATGAAGATAGACGATGCCGCCTGGATGAAGACTTCTGCCGGATGGAGGACCTCTTCTGCCCCGCATGGATGAAGACTTCGGCCGGATGGAGGACCACATCGCCGGATTGGGTGAAGAGTTCGGCCCGGCTGGGTGAAGACGGCTCAAGGTAGGGTGATCTTCAGGGGCCCGGTTAGTGCTAGGTTTTTTAAGGGGGGTTTTGGTGGGTTTTAGAGTAGGGGTATGTGGGGTGTGGGTTGTAATGTTGGGGGAGTATTGTATTTTTTTTTTACAAGTAAAAGAGCTGATTACTTTGGGGCAATGACCCGCAAAAAGCCCTTTTAAAGATTGGTAAAAGAGCTGATTACTTTGTAATTTAGTATAGGGTAGGGACTTTTATTATTTTGTGGGGCTTTTTATTTTATTAGGGGGATTAGATTAGGTGTAATTAGTTTAATAAAATTGTAATTTCTTTTTTATTTTCTGTAAATTAGTGGGGGGGGGTTTCGTTATTTAGTTTATTTAATTTAATTGTATTTAATTGTAGGTAGTTTAGTTAATTAATTTAATTATAGTGTAGTGTTAGGTGTAATTGTAACTTAGGTTAGAATTTATTTTAGAGGTAATTTTGTATTTCTTTTAGCTAGGTAGTTATTAAATAGTTAATAACTATTTAATAACTATTGTACCTAGTTAAAATAAATACAAAGTTGCCTGTAAAATAAAAATAAATCCTAAAATAGCTATAATGTAACTATTAGTTATATTGTAGCTATATTAGGATTTGTTTTATAGGTAAGTATTTAGTTTTAAATAGGATTAATTTATTTAATTATAGTAAATTTATTTAGATTTATTAAAAATAGATTTAAGTTAGGGGGGGTTAGGGTTAGACTTAGGTTTAGGGGTTAATACATTTAATATAGTAGCGGCGACGTTGGGGGTGGCAGATTCGGGGTTAATAATTGTAGGTAAGTGGCAGCAATGTGAGGGATGGCAGATTAGGGGTTAATACAATTTATTCTAGTGTTTGCGAGGCGGGAGTGCGGCGGTTTAGGGGTTAATACATTTATTATAGTAGCAGCGATGTCCGGTCAGCAGATTAGGGGTTAATAATTGTAGGTAAGTGGCAGCGACAGATTAGGGGTTAATAAATATAATGTAGGTGGCGGCGGTGTCCGGAGCGGCAGATTAGGGGTTAATAGTATAATGCAGGTGGCGACGATGTCGGGGGCGGCAGATTAAGGGTTAATAAGTGTTATATTAGGGGTGTATAGACTCGGGGTTCATGTTAGAGTGTTAGGTATAGACATAAAATGTGTTTTCCCATAGGAAACAATGGGGCTGCGTTAGGAGCTGAACGCTGCTTTTTTGCAGGTGTTAGGTTTTTTTTCAGCCGTCTCAGCCCCATTGTTTCCTATGGGGATATTGTGCACGAGCACGTTTTAGCCAGCTTACCACTACCGTAAGCAACGCTGGTATTACAGGGAGAAGTGGCGTTAAATTTGCTCAACGCTCACTTTTCTGAGGCTAACGCAGCCATTCAGAAAACTTGTAATACCAGCATTGTTTAAAGTAG
This sequence comes from Bombina bombina, assembly GCF_027579735.1. Classification (NCBI taxonomy): domain Eukaryota; kingdom Metazoa; phylum Chordata; class Amphibia; order Anura; family Bombinatoridae; genus Bombina; species Bombina bombina. The sequence goes on from NC_069503.1 coordinate 93,920,191, forward strand.
GCGCTGGAAAAAAAAGGAGCGTTAGCAACGCAAGTCTTTACCGACAAAACTCGTAATCTAGCAGTTAGATTTTTGAGTAATTTTTCTATAACGTTTATGATATACAATAGCACAGGAGTTGTTATTTCCTCAAGGGCAGTGAATCTTTTTGAAAGCATGTGTCCAAGTTGTTGATATTACTCAAATAAAAGTATATTTTGTGCCCATAGATCTGTATACTACACTGCAGTGTGTGACGTGTGAATAAAATAACTAAACCTTTATTATTTCCCATCATCCTCTGCAGCACATCAAGCTTTATGGTTAGTTTTGCAGCACATTGTCTAATTATTAATCCCTACACTGTAGAACTACAACGAAAAGGCTGTGCAGGGGTGCAGGATACATTGGTGTTGTATGTAAAAAAAACATTTTTCATTCAGCTTTATATAACTAATAATGTATTTATCTATAACTATTATCACTAATGTCCTTTACATCCCCTTTATTTGTCTCTCCCACATGCCTCCTCCCTGCACCTTACATACAGACACTTCACATTATAGAAAGATTCTCTCTGCCTCACATACACCACCTTTCCTATAGCACATCATGTAGCAATATACAGGACTATGGAGAGGTTCCATATGTCTTAATAGCACATCACCAGCACTTTATATGTACACATTTTAAGCTATACAGCGGTTTCCTCTGGCTCACACACAGCACCCTGCCCAGTACCTTATATACAGAAATATAATATTATAGACGTTCCCTCTGACTCACACATAAAGTGCCCTGCCCAGTTTCATATATAAAGATATATAATATTATAGAGATGTTTCTCCTGCCTTACAGATATAGCCCCTCCCCAGTACCTTCTACATGGGCATATTAGAGAGGTTCCCTCTGAGTTACACACACACAGCTACCTCCCAGTACCTTACAGATTTATATTATAAAGAGGTTCCCTCTGAGTTACACACACACACACACACAGCTACCTCCCAGTACCTTACAGATTTATATTATAAAGAGGTTCCCTCTGACTCACACACACATATAGCCCCTCCCAGTACCTTCTACACGGGCATATTAGAGAGGTTGTCTCTTACTCACATACACACAGCTACCTCCCAGTACCTTACAGATTTATATTATAAAGAGGTTCCCTCTGACTCACACACATATATAGCCCCTCCCAGGACCTTCTACACGGGCATATTAGAGAGGTTCTCTCTTACTCACATACACACAGCTACCTCCCAGTACCTTACAGATTTATATTATAAAGAGGTTCCCTCTGACTCACACACATATATAGCCCCTCCCAGTACCTTCTACACGGGCATATTAGAGAGGTTCTCTCTTACTCACATACACACAGCTACCTCCCAGTACCTTACAGATTTATATTATAAAGAGGTTCCCTCTGACTCACACACATATATAGCCCCTCCCAGTACCTTCTACACGGGCGTATTAGAGAGGTTCTCTCTGAGTTACACACACACAGCTACCTCCCAGTACCTTACAGATTTATATTATTAAAGAGGTTCCCTCTGACTCACACACATATATAGCCCCTCCCCAGAACCTTCTTCATGGGCATATTAGAGGTTCTCTCTTACTCACATACACACAGCTACCTCCCAGTACCTTACAGATTTATATTATAAAGAGGTTCCCTCTGACTCACACACATATATAGCCCCTCCCCAGTACCTTCTTCATGGGCATATTAGAGAGGTTCTCTCTGACATACACATAGCTATCTCCCAGTACCTTAAAGGGACACTGAGCCCAAATTTTTTCTTTCATGGTTCAGATAGAAAGATGCTTGAAATTGCATGCTCTAATTTACTCCTATTATCAAATTCCCTTCATTCTCTTGGTATCTTTATTTGAAAAGCCAGAATGTAAGTTTAGATGCCGGGCCATTTTTGGCGAACAACCTGGGTTGTCCTTGCTTATTGGACAGAACCAATCAAAAAGTGCTGTCCTTGGTCCTGAACCAAAAATTGGCTGGGTCCTTAGCTTAGATGCCTTCTTTTTCAAATAAAGATAGCAAGAGAATGAAGAAAAAATGATAATAGAAGTAAATTAGAAAGTTGCTTAAAATGAAATGCTTTATCTGAATCATGAAAGAAAAAAAATTGGGTTTAGTGTCCCTTCAAAGATTTATAATATTATAAAGAGATTCCCTCTGTGACTCACACATTTATCTCCCTCCCCTGTAGCTTTTACACAGATATAAAATGGAGTAGTTCCCTCATACTCACACACGCAACCCCCTCCCCAGCACTGTATACACAAATTTATATTATATGGAGATTCTCTCCGACTCACAAACAAAACCCCTCCCCAGTACCTTCTTCATGGGCATATTAGAGAGGATCTCTCTGACTCACATATTTACCAGATATGTTCCCCAAGAACAGTAGCATATTCTGAAAGTGATATTATAGCTGCTTTCTATGGAATGACAAGGGTAAATAACCAAATGCTAATACAAACAACAAATACAGGCTATTGCAGATGTTATGCAAATACTGTATACAATGGGTAAAAACAGTACTCCCCTTTATGTGGACCGCTGCCTTCTTACAGTCTCTCCCAAGGGACCGTTGAAATATGTAGAATTCGGATAGAGATGGTGCAGGTCCTGTATTCCTCTTGAAACAGTTCTCCCAGATATCACTGAGGATAAGAAGAAATAAAAGAGCTATCTTAACCCCTTAATGAGAACTGACATACCAGGTACGTCATGCAAAAACAACCAGTTAATGACAATAGACGTACCTGGTACGTCAGTTGTCTAACAGAGTGCTGTAAGCGATCGCAATCGCTTACAGCAGCTCTCAGGGTATTGAAGTGATGCCTCCATATGGAGGCATCCTGCAATACCTTTTTAGAAGACTCCGATGCAGAGAGAGCCACTCTGTGGCCCTCTCTGCACCGGTAGCGATGGTGCCGGTTCGTTGGTGGGTGGGAGCGTAACAGGGAGGCGGGTGGGCGGCCCATCGCTACCCGGCATCCGGTTCCTAGAAGTGCAATGTGCACGCCGGGTGCCGGGAGCATGCGGGGGCGCGCGTGCATGTGTGCGCGTGCGCGCGCATTAGCTGGCCACTGACACCAATGAGGAGGGAAGAGGGGGGGAAAAAAGATTTAAAAAAACCTTAATATAAAAGGATCTGGGAGGGGGAGGGGGATAGGGGTATTGTGGGGGGCTGCTACACTACAGAAAACATAAAAAATTGCAAAAGAGGAAAAAAAACTCCTTTTATTTAGTACTGGCAGACTTTCTGCCAGTACTTAAGATGGCGGGGACAATTGTGGGGTGGGGGAGGGAAGAGAGCTGTTTGGGAGGGATCAGGGGGTGGGATGTGTCAGGTGGGAGGCTGATCTCTACCCTAAAGCTAAAATTAACCCTGCAAGCTCCCTACAACCTACCTAATTAACCCCTTCACTGCTGGGCATAAAACACGTGTGGTGCACAGCGCCATTTAGCGGCCTTCTAATTACCAAAAAGCAACCCCAAAGCCATATAAGTCTGCTATTTCTGAACAAAGGGGATCCCAAAGAAGCATTTACAACCATTTGTGCCTTAATTGCAGAAGCTGTTTGTAAATAATTTCAGTGGGAAACCTAAAGTTTGTGACAAAATTTGTGAAAAAGTTAACTTTTTTTTTTATTTGATCACATTTGGCGGTGAAATGGTGGCATGAAATATACCAAAATGGACCTAGATCAATACTTCGGGATGTCTTATAAAAAAAAAATATATACATGTCAAGGGTTATTCAGGTTTTCCTGACAGATATCAGGGTTCCAATGTAACTAGCACTAATTTTGAAAAAAAGTGGTTTGGAAATAGCAAAGTGCTATTTGTATTTATTGCCCTATAACTTGCAAAAAAAGTAAAGAACATGTAAACATTGGGTATTTCTAAACTCAGGACAAAATTTTGAAACTATTTAGCATGGGTGTTTTTTGGTGATTGTAGATGTGTAACAGATTTTGGGGGTCAAAGTTAGAAAAAGTGTGTTTTTTTCCATTTTTTCCTCATATTTTATAAAAAAATATATAGGAAATTATAAGATATGATGAAAATAATGGTATCTTTAGAAATTCCATTTAATGGCGAGAAAAACGGTATATAATATGTGTGGGTACAGTAAACGAGTAAGAGGAAAATTACAGCTAAACACAAACACCGCAGAAATGTAAAAATAGCCTTTGTCATTAAGGGTAAGAAAATTGAAAAATGGTCTGGTCATTAAGGGGTTAATAAACACTTGTTCTTTTTATATATACATGGATTCTGCTGTTTTTGTAAAATCGCTGGACCTTGGGTTCCAAGGAATTAATTTGCATACGTAGAGTGGAGGAATCCTACGGTGAGGAGCCGACTTCTGATATATATCAGAGTGAGTATACTGCACCTTTATTACGTGGTTAACGTTTACATACACCAGTGAAGTTTTCTTATCTTCAGTGATATCGGGGAGAACTGTTTCAAGAGGAATACAGGACCTGCGCCATCTCTAGCCGTATTTTGAATAACAAAATGGAATTCCCATTGACTTTAATGTGATGATGTAAAGGTAAAAGTGCTATAGCAACAAAACTATGAGAGATGGACTTCCGGTGGGTGGCTCACCAAGATGGCCACTGAATCTTACTGTTCTGTATAAGATTGCTAACTGCAAGATAAATTGTGGCCAAATCTTAAGCCATCCATTCCTCCCTTGGCAACAGGTGTGCCCGGGAAACCTCCAGGATCAAGAATTTCCAACTCTTGGCCACCGAGAAGTCGTTTTACTCCAATCAAGCCATTGGGCTTTTCAGCAGAATTGCGCACTCAATTAAAACAAGATGGAGCACATTATTTCTTCCCTTAATGCAGTCTTCACACCACTGTTCAATTCCCTAACTGCAGTTATGGGGGAACTTCTCCTAGAAGCACAAGCGCTGCATACAAAAAATCACTTTGGAGTCCTCCCTATCAACTTGGCAGCATTACCAGAGAACTCACTGTCACGGCAGGACACAGATAAGTCTTCACTAGTATCGGACTGCCTGGATCCTAGGGTGGAGCCTCCAAAGAAAGTACTATGTCTAACGTTTGCAGCTAAGTTACCAGCACCAAGATCTCATGCGCCACTGATCATGACAAGGAATATAGATATGCAATCCTCTCGCAAGGTGGAATATTCTCAAGTCAGTCCTATGGAGAATGACTATACCTCAAGATTTTAAAGATGCCCGAAAGACATAAGGCGCAACTACTTTACTAGATTCACTGCGCATTTTCTTCAACCATCTGTGTCCCATTTAATCCTGGCAACATGATCTGACTCTAATTTGACCTTGTCTACTTTGGTTTGGGAGGTGAGTCTGGTAAACAGAAGTCTGGTGTGGGATGACTGTATTCATGAACATGATATAAGTTAGCTCAAAGAAGACATATCTCTGCTCGAGTAAAGTAATTTTTTTTCAGCTGTGTTTTTTTTCCTTTTTTTTCTGACATTAAAGCTTCCATAAGACGCTAGCCTTTATATCTATAACTATTTGACAACGGGGACTTTTTGGCAGATATTAATCAGGAGGATGGCGCTAAAGGCAGATCTATGAACACAGTGCTGGTTGCACACTTTAGGGACATATATGGCTACCTTTCTTAATGCGACCAGACATAACGCTGTTACCAATAATCATGCTGTGTTTGTTTTAATATAATTATAGTTTATAATATATACGCTTGGTTAGCAGTTTGCAATACTGACTCCACCTCCCACATGACCCACTCATGTATTTACTCGGCATATCAATTTACAGATAGCTTTTTGCAAGCTTTGCTCCCAAACACGTTTGTAGAGTTATAATTCTTGAAGGCACTGTTAACTTTCGTTCTCCTACTTAGTTTTACGCAACCGGCTAAAGTCTCCTAGGAACACACACATAGCCTACATCTATCTCTTACTGTAATACATCCTGTCTACCTACTTCTTCTGAGCAGGAGGGATGAAGAGAGAAACAAAAGGGAGAAACAAAACAATAGCATGATATTCCCTAAGATATGTGGGTCTGACTTACTTAATTTTTTATATTACTATCCTAAGGTTGCGCTGGCTATTCAAACTGAATTCTATGTAAAAAGGGACACAGCTTTACTTGTGCAGAGTGCTAAGTTGTTCAGTAGCAACAATCTTGTTACGACACTCTCACGCCCTGATATTTGTCTGCTCCTAGGTTTACTTTGTAATATCTGCAGTGTTTAATACTGAAGCTATAGTCCTAGCTATTACCCCTAGTTATGTGTTTATCTCTGCATTCACTTTAATCTGGCTTTGGAACCTGAAGCCTGCTTCTTTTGCTTTTAGGCAGAGGGGAATAGGTTACACGCATCCATTTTTAGCTAATTAGCAGTGTAGTCTATAAAACGGATGCCAGTGTCCATAATCTGACAATGGCATAATTTAAAGTTAATATGAAGGCTGAAATTATAATTAACACTTTACCTTGTCTCCTCTGCCAGCAGATTTAAAAATTGATGGACAAAAACTCCTGGAAAACTTGAGGTATCTGTTTCTGGTGTTTAATTCTGCATAACATGTCAAGAATATTGATTTTATCAGATATAAACTGGAAAGGAAAGAAAACACGAGGACCTCTAGTGGTTATTGTAGTATTGCATCTCAATACAAAGTGAATGTCCACTTTCGCCAAGGTATCTCTATTTTTAACAATAACGCTAAGTTTCTAGATTCTAATCCTAATGGGCACTACAGGCAATATTACACATCTAAGGACTCATAACTGCCTTTCTCTCTTAAAGGGACAGTAAAGTAAAAAAAAAAACATGATTTAAATTGGGCATGTAATTTTAAACAACTTTCCAATTTACTTTTATTACCAATTTTGCTTTGTTCTCTTGGTATTCTTAGTTGAAAGCTAAATCTAGGAGGTTCATATGCTAATTTCTTAGGCCTTGAAGACTGCCTCTAATCTGAAAGCATTTTGACAGTTTTTCACCACTAGAGGGCATTAGTTCATGTGTTTCATATAGATAACATTGAGCTCAAGCACATGAAGCTCTTAGGAGTCAGCACTGATTGGCTAAAAATGCAAGTCAGTCAAAAGAACTGAAATAAGGGGGCAGTTTGCAGGGGCATAGATACAAGGTAATCACAGAGGTAAAAAGTTTATTATTATAACTGTGATGGTTATGCAAAATTGGGGAATGGGTAATAAAGGGATTATCTGCCTTTTTAAACAAAAACATTCTGGTGTTTACTGCCCCTTTAAGGTCACAATTATCAGGCAGAAATAGTTGCTTGGTACACAATTATTATAAATATTCTGCTTCATATGTTTGCTCATTTTGCGTTAATGTCATTGTTTAGGTCCAAGGATTTTGCTGGTAAATTTCAGCCCCTGGTTCAGTTCATGCAATTCTACCACTTAGTAGGAAAAAAATGGGCTCCTTACTTTTCTTTTAAAGCCCTGTTGCAAGACTTTAAGGTGTGCCATCATGTTATAACTTGAGAAGTTCTCTATGTTTCTGTCCTTTTTACTCACCGGAGTAATTCATATATCAAATCATAGGCTGAGACAACAAGCTAAAGTTTGTTCTGTTATAGTATGTTGTTTTGTTTTTGTGTTTAAAGGTTAAATTAGTTAGCTAGATTAGCTATAAGGTTAGGTTTGTTGATTAGTTAAGTTTAGGATAGTTGAGAGAGACACTTGTCTCTCCATAAAAATAAAAAATATGAGAGTTAGATACATGTGGAATTCTTGAGGATTTGAGAAGCTATACATTGAAAAATACTGATGTGATACAAGTGAGTGGAATGATGGAGATGGTGATCTCTAAATGTAATACATACTTCTAATTTGAGATATATCGTGTATAAAAAGACAGAGAATTGTGATGTTTTATTGATATGACTGTATGTATCCACGTCTTCTCTCAATAAAAAGAATTAAAAAAAAAACAAAAAACTGAGAGATATCAAGTAGATATTTACCAGATATATTCCCTGTGTGCAGTATCATATTCTGAAAGTGAGATTATGTGGGATTATAGCTGCTTTTAATTTTACATCCCATTAAAGTCTATGGGCATCCCATTTTGTCATTCACCCTTGTCATTCCATAGAAATCAGCTATAATCCCACATAATCTCACTTTCAGAATATGTTACATTATCTAGGGAACATATCTAGTAAATATCTACTTAATATGTCTCATAGATTTATTGCTATAGCACTTTTAACTTTACATCCCATTAAAGTTATTTTGTCATTCACCCTTGTCATTCCTTTTAGTACAGCCCCCCCCCTTCCCAGTACTTAAAGGGACAGTCAACCCAAAAATTACTGTTACCTATTTAGATTAGTTAATTAATGATCTTTACAGCAAACCGTAACCCAATTATCATCTAAATAAACTTTGGCAGAAAATACACTTACTAGATCTCATCTGGCCGTTTTGAAACGGCCGCCTGACCCCTCCTTCTCTGACGTCTCCCAAAAGCTTCCACTAGTACAGGATCCTTTCGTCCCTGCGCGCCCCTGTATCTCCCTTCATTCAGTTCAGTGAGACACTCATATGGCACCCCCCTCACACTAACTATCTCAACTCACTTCACTATCTCCCTCATTCATTCCCACGGCCGCAATTCTCTAGCTGTTCGTACCCGGCACTCACTGCCTCTCAAACATGATGTGCGCTATGTTACAGAGAATGAGAGGCAGCGAGTGCCGGGCAGGCGGCGATGTGATGTGGGTCTGTGCGTGTAACAGCGATAACCGGGTCTACAAGCTGTTCCTGCCGGCACTCACTGCCTCTCATTCTCTGTAATAGTGTATCAGTGAAACATCATATAACTACTGTATGTTAGAAGCAGGTTTTATATGATAGTTAGATTTTAACAGCTTAACAGCCAAGAGGTAAAAAATGAAGGCTCTGTAAGGATCATATTAAAGGGACATTCAACACTTACTGTAACAGGTTTTGATATTGTAAATAAAAAAACGGAGGTCCGCCAACACTATACCCCTCCTCCCTTGCCGCCTTGCTTCTGTCCTAACGCGCGTGCAATTTCTGTCCAAGGTCTGGATTCTGATTTGATTATCAGTTGAAGAAGAAGGCAGCTACGTAATAGTGGGGGGAGTTCGGCATCCATATTGACCGGGCATTAGAGTAGTTAGCGCCGCTGATTAGGACAGAAGCAAGGCGGCAAGGGAGGAGGGGTATAGTGTAGGCGGACCTCCGTTTTTTTTATTTACAATATCAAAGCCTGTTGAATGTCCCTTTAAATAGTAAAACACAATAACTTCAATAGGTCTTCCTTTAGCAGAATGTTCTGTCTGCACAAACACAAACACACGCTTAGGAGCAGCAGGAGCTGTCTTTCACTGTAATCACTATGCAGAGTAAAAGTCGTTCTGCATCCCATCCTTACACATGCACAAAATACAAAAGAGAACAGGAAAAGATTGTGCAGACAGAACGTTCTGCTGAAAGGAAGACCTATTGAAGTTATTGTGTTTTACTATTTAATATGATCCTTACAGAGCCTTCTTAACCTCTTGGCTGTTAAGCTGTTAAAATCTAACTATCATATAAAACCTGCTTCTAACATACAGTAGTTATATGATGTTTCACTGATACACTATTACAGAGAATGAGAGGCAGTGAGTGCCGGCAGGAACAGCTTGTAGACCCGGTTATCGCTGTTACACGCACAGACCCACATCACATGGCCGCCTGCCCGGCACTCACTACCTCTCATTCTCTGTAACACACAGTGCACAGCATGGATGAGAGGCAGTGAGTGCCGGGTACGAACAGCTAGAGAGCTGAAATTGCAGCTGTGGGGATGAATGAGGGTGATAGTGAAGTGAGGGGAGATAGTGTGAGGAGGGGTGCCATATGAGTGTCTCACTGAACTGAATGAAGGGAGATACAGGGGCGCGCAGGGACGAAAGGATCCTGTACTATTGGAAGTTTTTGGGAGACGTCAGAGAAGGAGGGGTCAGGCGGCCATTTCAAAACGGCCAGATGAGATCTAGTAAGTGTATTTTCTGCCAAAGTTTATTTAGATGAACATTGGGCTACAGTTTGCTGTAAAGATCGTTAATTAAATAATCTAAATTAGTAACAGTAATTTTTGGGTTGACTGTCCCTTTAAAATGCAGACATATAATTTTATACAGCGGTTTCATTTGTCTCATGCACACCCAGACCCCACTCTTGTTCCTTATATACAGATATATAATAGTATAGAGAGGTTCTCTCTGTCTCACACACCCAGCCCCCTCTCCATTAGCTTCTATACATACATAAAATATTATAGAACGTTTCCCATTGCATCACACACACAGTACTATGTACCTTATATAAAAATATATAATATTATAGAGATGTTCCCATTGTTTTACACAAAGACAGACCCCTCCCCAGTACCTTATATAAAAATATATAATATTATAGAGATGTTCCCATTGTTTTACACACAGACAGACCCCTCCCCAGTACCTTATATACAGATATATAATATAAAGAGGTTCCAATTCTCCAGACATCCCACCCTGCAAAAACTCATTTCAGGGAGGTGGCTTCACCGGCTACTGCGCCGCCACCCACCCCCCAGCACAGTTATATATTGGACACCTTGAAACCCTAAATAAGATAGAGACTTATCATTAAAGTAGCTTCCCACTAAAGTCACATTAAATAAAGTAGCTTCCCACTAAAGTCACATTAAATAAAGTAGCTTCCCACTAAAGTCACATTAAAAAAGTAGCTTTATTGCACAACCACATACAACAAACCTATTTTCCAGTGATCGTACGCTTGTTGAATGCTTAAATATTTTAGAATACGAAGTTTAATTACGTGCAGTAAATAAGGTAGTATTTGTGTTTTATTTTATTAAAATCAGGGGGGGCTTTTTGGTTACTGATGCATGTTTGAGGGTTCTAGAACGTCCCAGCAACTAAAGGCATTCCTTAAAGAAATAATTTTCCATATTTGGGCCACATTTGATCATGGTACTTGGAGTTTCAGAGAGATTGCATAACATTTGCTGGCATCAGGGAGCCGCTATTATAATCAGGGAGACTCCCTAAACTTCAGGGAGAGTTGGGATGTCTGCATTGTCTCACACACCCAGCCCCCTCTCCATTAGCTTCTATACATACATAAAATATTATAGAACGTTTCCCATTGCATCACACACAGTACTATGTACCTTATATAAAAATATATAATATTATAGAGAGGTTCCCATTGTCTTACACACACAGACCCCTCCCCAGTACCGTATATACAGATATATATTATAGAGAGGTTCCCATTGTCTCACACACATACCGCCCCTTCCCCAGTACCTTATATACAGATATATATTAGAAAGGTTCCCATTGTCTCACACACACAGAGTCCACCGCAGTACCTTATATACAGATATATATTACAGAGAGGTTCCCGTTGTTTTATACACACAGACCCCTCCCCAGTACCTTATATACAGATATATATTATAGAGAAGTCCCATTGTGTCACAAACACAGACCCCTCCCCAGTACCTTATACACAGGTATAACATATTAGAGAGATACCCCCATTGCCTCACACATAAACACCTGCCCGGTGCATTATACACAGATAAATAATATAATAATGAGGTTTCCTCTGACTCACACACACGCTCCTTCCAGAAGGGTCTAGCTGCAGCTCTTCCACTCTAGACAGGAAACATGTGACCTCCACTCAAAGCTTTTTTTTTTTTTAAATCAACTTTAATGTAACAAACAACCTATAGACAATCATTCTGAAAACGAAACATTTTGCAGCTTTCTTGTTCTTCTTAATGTGCACTCACAGTGGTTACCTTATAAATGACAATCAGCATAAACCACTGTGAGTGCACATTAAGAAGAACAAGAAAGCTGCAAAATGTTTCGTTTTCAGAATGATTGTCTATAGGTTGTTTGTTACTTTAAAGTTGATAAAAAAAAAAAAAAAGCTTTGAGTGTAGGTCACATGTTTCCTGTCTAGAGTTAGTGGAGGTCACATGTTTCCTGTCTACAGTGGAGCTCCAGTCTGCAGCTAGACTACTTTGTTTTTTTTCTTTGCTTTTTTTTTTTTTTAAATCAACTTTAATGTAACAAACAACCTATAGACAATCATTCTGAAAACAAAACATTTTGCAGCTTTTTTGTTCTTAATGTTCATTCACAGTGGTTTATGCTGATTGTCATTTATAAGGTGACCACTGTGACTGTCATTTATAAGGTAATCACTGTGACTGTTATTTATAAAGTAATCACTGTGATTGTCATTTATAAGGTAACCACTGTGACTATCACTTATAAGGTAACCACTGTGACTGTCATTTATAAGGTAATCACTGTGACTGTCATATATAAGGTAATCACTGTGACTGTCATTTATAAAGTAATCACTGTGATTGTCATTTATAAGGTAACTACTGTGACTGTCATTTATAAGGTAATCACTGTGACTGTCACTTATAAGGTAATCACTGTGACTGTCATTTATAAGGTAACTACTGTGACTGTCATTTATAAGGTGACCACTGTGACTATCACTTATAAGGTAACCACTGTGACTGTCATTTATAAGGTAATCACTGTGACTGTTATTTATAAAGTAATCACTGTGATTGTCATTTATAAGGTAACCACTGTGACTGTCATTTATAAGGTCATCACTGTGATTGTCATTTATAAGGTAACTACTGTGACTGTCATTTATAAGGTAACCACTGTGACTGTCATTTATAAGGTGACCACTGTGACTGTCATTTATAAGGTAACCACTGTGATTGTCATTTATAAGGTGACCACTGTGACTGTCATTTATAAGGCAACCACTGTGACTATCACTTATAAGGTAACCACTGTGACTGTCACAGTGATTACCTTATAAATGACAGAGGAAGGCTTAGAGCCTACATGGGCTAGAGTATGAGATAGAGGGGGGCCGCGAGTCTACGGTCACTGGGTGTGAGAGAGGGGGGCTTAGAGTCTACAGGGGCTAGAGTATGAGATAGAGGGGGCCACAAGTCTATAGGGGCTGGGTGTGAGAAAGAGGAGGGCTTAGAGTCTACAGGGGCTAGAATATGAGATAGAAGGGGGCAGTGAGTCTACAGAGACTGGTTGTGCGAGAGGTGGGCTTATAGTCTACAGGGGCTGGTTTGTAAAACAAAGTGAGATGGGGCTGCAAGTCTACAGTGACTGAGGTGTGAGAGGGGGCTTAAGGTAAGAACCTGTACAGGGGCTGGGGTGTAAGACAGAGGGGCTAAGAACCTGTACAGGGGCTGGGGTGTGAGGCAGAGGGGGCTGAGAACCTGTACAGGGGCTGGGGTGTAAGACAGAGGGGGCTGAGAACCTGTACAGGGGCTGGGGTGTAAGACAGAGGGGCTGAGAACCTGTACAGGGGCTGGGTGTGAGGCAGAGGGGGCTGAGAACCTGTACAGGGGCTGGGGTGTAAGGCAGAGGGGCTGAGAACCTGTACAGGTGCTGGGGTGTAAGGCAGAGGGGCTGAGAACCTGTACAGGTGCTGGGGTGTAAGACCGAGGGGCTGAGAACCTGTGCAGGGGCTGGGGTGTAAGACAGAGGGGCTGAGAACCTGTACAGGGGCTGGGGTGTGAGGCAGAGAGTGTTGAGAACCTGTACAGGGGCTGGGGTGTGAGAGGGGGCTGAGAACCTGTACATGGGGCTGGGGTGTAAGACAGAGGGGCTGAGAACCTGTACAGGGGCTGGGGTGTAAGACAGAGGGGCTGAGAACCTGTACAGGGGCTGGGGTGTAAGACAGAGGGGCTGAGAACCTGTACAGGGGCTGGGGTGTAAGACAGAGGGGCTGAGAACCTGTACAGGGGCTGGGGTGTAAGGCAGAGGGGCTGAGAACCTGTACAGGGGCTGGGGTGTAAGACAGAGGGGTTGAGAACCTGTACAGGGGCTGGGGTGTAAGACAGAGGGGGCTGAGAACCTTTACAGGGGCTGGGGTGTAAGACAGAGGGGCTGAGAACCTGTACAGGGGCTGGAGTGTAAGACAGAGGGGGCTCAGAACCTGTACAGGGGCTGGAGTGTAAGACAGAGGGGCTGAGAACCTGTACAGGGGCTGGAGTGTAAGACAGAGGGGCTGAGAACCTGTACAGGGGCTGGAGTGTAAGACAGAGGGGGCTGAGAACCTGTACAGGGGCTGGGGTGTAAGACAGAGGGACTGAGAACCTGTACAGGGGCTGGGGTGTAAGACAGAGGGGCTGAGAACCTGTACAGGGCTGGGGTGTAAGACAGAGGGGCTGAGAACCTGTACAGGGGCTGGGGTGTAAGACAGAGGGGACTGAGAACCTGTACAGGGGCTGGGGTGTAAGACAGAGGGGCTGAGAACCTGTACAGGGCTGGGGTGTAAGACAGAGGGGCTGAGAACCTGTACAGGGGCTGGGGTGTAAGACAGAGGGGGCTGAGAACCTGTACAGGGGCTGGGGTGTAAGACAGAGGGGCTGAGAACCTTTACAGGGGCTGGGGTGTAAGACGGAGGGGCTGAGAACCTGTACAGGGGCTGGGGTGTAAGACAGAGGGGGCTGAGAACCTTTACAGGGGCTGGGGTGTAAGACAGAGGGGCTGAGAACCTGTACAGGGGCTGGAGTGTAAGACAGAGGGGCTGAGAACCTGTACAGGGGCTGGAGTGTAAGACAGAGGGGCTGAGAACCTGTACAGGGGCTGGAGTGTAAGACAGAGGGGGCTGAGAACCTGTACAGGGGCTGGGGTGTAAGACAGAGGGGCTGAGAACCTGTACAGGGGCTGGGGTGTAAGACAGAGGGGTTGATAACCTGTACAGGGGCTGGGGTGTAAGACAGAGGGGCTGAGAACCTCTATAGGGGCTGGGGTGTAAGACAGAGGGGCTGAGAACCTGTACAGGGGCTGGGGTGTAAGACAGAGGGGTTAAGAACCTGTACAGGGGCTGGGGTGTGAGACAGAGGGAGCTAAGAACCTGTATAGGGGCTGGGGTGTAAGACAGAGGGGTTAAGAACCTGTACAGGGGCTGGGGTGTAAGACAGAGGGAGCTAAGAACCTGTACAGGGGCTGTGGTGTAAGACAGAGGGAGCTAAGAACCTGTACAGGGGCTGGGGTGTGAGACAGAGGGACTGAGAACCTGTACAGGGGCTGGGGAGTAAAGCCCGTGACACACTGCACGCTAAGCAACACGCAGCTAGGGGAAGAGGTGACGCGCAGACATTCGCGAGCAGTGTGTATTGGCTCTTCACTCCTTCGGCGACAGTTGGCGTGGACTCGCGTAGCCAAGCGCTGAGAGATGAATAATTTCATCTTCAGCCAATCGGCTCACGCGTATAAACATGCGCGTCAGGATGCGGGCAGCCAATCAGATTCCTCCAGACAAATGAGCTTCTGTTGAGAGGAATTTATTGGCTTGCCACTCTTTTAGATTATTTCAGGGGCTGGTGCCTGGGTGTTGGTAGCTGAGAAGGAGGGAGGCCACCACAAACCGGCGATTTCTCAGTGTAGTACTAGAGTAGAGTAGTGTACAAGCAGCTGTGATACCTGTACTGCATATAGCAGGTACAAGCTAGCATGCTTGTGTGAAATACCCATGTAAGGATAATGTGCAATAATTATTAAAAAATGTTATTATGATTTTTTTTACCACACAAAAATGTACTATTTTTTTTACTTTTTTTTGTACAGTACAAATAAAATAAAGCAAGCTGATAAACAAATGAATACATCTTTGTTTGGTTGAAAAAATCATATTACTGCTTGATTATTGCATAATATACACCATACATGGATATTGTACAAAATCAGGCAGTAGTTGTGGGTCAAGTTGTATTGGATTTTCGCCTGCACATCCAAAAAAATGTTATAAAGTTTTTATTTTTTGCTTTATGTTTTAAACACTTTATTTTAACCCCTTAAGGACCACAGCACTTTTCCATTTTCTGACTGGGCTATTTTTACATTTCTGAGGTGTTTGTGTTTAGCTGTAATTTTCCTCCTTTACTGTACCCACACATATTATATACAGTTTTTCTCGCCATTAAATGGACCTTCTAAAGATAGCATTTTTTTCAACATATCTTATCATTTCCTATAATTTTTTTTTTTTAAAAAAATATGAGGGAAAAAATGGAAAAAAACACACTTTTTCTAATTTTGACCCCCAAAATCTGTTACACATCTACAACCATCAAAAACACCCATGCTAAATAGTTTCTAAATTTTGTCCTGAGTTTAGAAATACCCAATGTTTACATGTTCTTTGCTTTTTTTGCAAGTTATAGGGAAATAAATACAAGTAGCACTTTGCTATTTCCAAAAATTTTTTTCAAAATTAACAATAGTTACATTGTAACACTGATAGCTGTCAGGAATCCCTGAATAACCCCTCACATAATTTTTTTTTTTTTAGTAGACAACCCAAAGTATTTATCTAGGCCTATTTTGGTATATTTCATGTCACAATTTCACCGCCAAATGCGATCAAATGAAAAAATTGTTTCATTTTTCACAATTTTAGGTTTCTCACTGAAATTATTTACAAACAGCTTGTGCAATTATGGCACAAATGGTTGTAAATGCTTCTCTGGGATCCCCTTTGTTTAGAAATAGCAGACATATATGGCTTTGGCGTTGCTTTTTGGTAATTAGAAGGCCGCTAAATGCCGCTGCGCACCACACTTGTATTATGCCCAGCAGTGAAGTTGTTAATTAGGCAGCTTCTAGGGTTAATTTTAGCTTTAATGTAGAGATCAGCCTTCCACCTGACACATCCCACCCCCTGAACCCTCCCTGACCCCCCTCAAACAGCTCTCTTCCCTCCCCCACCTCACAATTGTCACCGCCATCTTAAGTACTGGCAGTAAGTCATACAGCTCTCTAAACCCAACCCTCTCTAAATATTTACCGTCATCTTGGGTACTGGCAGCTTTCTGACAGTACCCAGCTTGCCCCCAAAAAATGTGTGAATTTTTTATTCTTAATATAATAATATATTTCTGTAGTGTAGCTGCCCCCCCCCTCAATATCCTACCTCCCTCCCTGTCAGGGTTATGTTAGGACTATGTACTGTTCCTTTAAGTCCTGCATACCTTACCCTTATTTAAGGCCCCTCCTCACTCTAACCTATGCTTGGTAATTTGTTGCACTAGATTTCCTCAAGAGCGTGTGAAGACACCTAGCCTTTCCCTGCAGCTCTGCTCGGATTTTTGCATACCTCTCTCACTACTCTGTGAGTTCTCCTGTCAAGAGACCCTGTTCATTTCAATAAGGTATTGGGGCCATACCTTCTATATCCTCCTTGGAACTTGAAGCTGTTCCTTCTCGCTGGTTCCCCTGCTGATCCGTTCAGCGTGTGACGTCAGACCCGGCATCCGGTCCTGCAGATTCAGCGTCTGCTCCTCTCCCTTCACAAGCTGTTTTCCTGTCGCAGCACCATCGCATTCTCTGTGAGACTTTCCTGGTATTACTCCGGATCCTGGTCTGTATCTGTTACTTATTAACTGTCAGTATTATACTTGCCTGTGTACTTAGATTACGGACTGCCTTATACTTCAAGTAATCTGCCTACAGGTGTTATACGGACTTCCTCACAAGAGACATGTTTCTAGTACTTAAGGGCAAATATACTCAGTATTGATTCCTGTGTCTTTCCTCAGCTTATATTATCTGCTGCCATACTGTTTAATAGTGAAATACCTACTTGGAGCTTTTGACATATTCTCATACTCAGATCTGTAACATAGTAAGCACTATTTACATTTGTTGCCTAAGCTTACCAGCTAATCATACTGATCACACACCTGAGCATTGTGATATTCCCCCTGCAATATATAGATCTCTATCATGTGTGATTGCGGGTGTGTATGAATACTGTATATATATTTTACTTGTATGGGTTGTGTGAATGAAGTTTCTTTTGCCAAAGGATTTCAAATTAGCTCAAAAGTACCTTTGCCTATTTTCTGTACACTGCTTACATATCTTCTAAGTTGCGTGAAGGTTCCGTATCTCTCTGTATCCCTACAGTAGAGACCCTCAGTACGATGAGCTCAACAGGATTCTAATAAGTTAAGTCTTACTGAATCCGAGGTTTGGTGTGAGGCTGAGTGGTCCTATAAGAATAGGATACTAGTTCACCCATTTACAGTAAATATCATTGCAGTGATTTACAACCTTTACATATTACCAAGCTTGAAAAAAAAGATAGTGTATTGGTATCCTGCACTATGGATATAAGTGAGTTATCAAACAGGGTTGGATCCCTTGCCCAGAGCATGGATAACATGAGCCAGGGGTTAAGAGAGATTCAACTGGAGAATCAAAATATTAGAAAGTTTATAAATGAACATCTTGCTAGCAAACCACCTGTTGCTGAAACTACATCTGAGCCTGTGGTCAGTCCACCTGACAAATTCTATGGGGACAGGTCTATGTACAGAGACTTCAGAAATTCATGCACCTTACTGTTTACCTTAAGGCCTAAATCCTACCCCACAGACAGGATTAGAGTCTTAACTGTCATCTCATTTTTGAGAGGTGAGGCTAGATCTTGGGCTAACGCCTTTTATGAGAATGATGATCCTATCCTAAATTCTCTGGATGCTTTTTTAGTTCTATGTCCCTTTTGTATGAAGACCACAACAAACAGAGTACAGCAGAAACAAATTTGAGATCCCTACGCCAAGGGAAAAGAATTGTTGAAGAATATATAACGGACTTCAAAAGATGGGCACCCGATACCCTGTGGAATAACCCGGCATTGAGGAACCAATTCCGTCATGGCCTTTGTGATGCACTAAAGGACGAGTTAGCAAGAGGTATCATTCCTGAAGATTTGGAGACCCTGATGACTCTCTGCATAGGAATTGATAGAAGACTTAGAGAAAGGAAGTCTGAAAAATCTACCGTCGATTCTAGTACTAAGAAGCATTCTACATACCATTCCTACCCCTCCGCTTTGCCATCTAGGTCCACAGATGAACCCATGGATGTAGCGGTAATTTGAGGTCCATTAAAACCAGAAGAGAAAGCCAGACGTAAACTACTCAATTTGTGTCTTTACTGCGCAGAAAAAGACCACACTGTCAGGGACTGTCCTGCACTCCTTCGACAGAAAAAGGGTAAGACACCACTAAGTGAACATGCTCTCAATATGGTTAATAAAGTTACGTCACACTTATCACTGCCTCTCTCCTTACAGTGGCATCACTTGAAGATAAACGTGCAGGCCGTAGTTGACTCTGGAGCTTCTGGGAATTTCGTGGATACTGCTTTCGTTATAAATAATAATATCCCACTAATAAAAAAGAGTGTTGCACTGGCTATCCGTTTGGTTGATGGCTCTTTCTTTAGCTCCAGTCCTATTACACACCACACTATCCCTATTACTGTTGTATCAGGTTCAGGACATACAGAGTTGATCTCTTTTGATGTGCTCCCTACTTCTGTATACCCCATGATACTAGGTTTAAAATGGTTAATCAAACATAATCCTTCTATATCTTGGAAGGATGCGTCTGTTACCTTTACTTCACAATTTTGTAAGCAGTTTTGTTTTGCTTCGCATACCCTCTGTCACATAAATGAACATACCCTACCTAAGTGTTATGATGAGTATGTGGATGTATTCGACAAGGTTGAGGCACAGTCTTTGCCGCCCCACAGAGCGTATGACTGCCCTATAGATCTTATACCTGGTAGTACCATTCCATTTGGGCACATATACCCTTTGTCACAACCCGAGTTGGCTCATTTAAAAGATTACTTGGATGAGAACCTGAAAAAAGGGTTTATTAGACCCTCTACTTCTTCAGCAGGGGCAGCCATGTTTTTTGTAAAAAATAAAGATGGTAGTCTTCGGCCTATCATTGATTATAGACAGTTAAATAAATGTACCAAGAAGAACAGATACCCCATGCCTCTCATTCCTCAACTAATTGAACGTTTACAGGGTGCCATGATCTACACCAAACTTGATCTCAGAGGTGCTTACAATTTGATCAGGATGAGGGCAGGGGATGAATGGTTGACAGCCTTCCTTACACGGTACGGACTTTACGAATACACGGTTATGCCATTTGGGTTATGCAATGCCCCAGCGACATTTCAGTGTTTTATAAACAATGTTTTTCACGACCTATTAGATGTTTGCATTGTCATATATTTAGATGACATTCTTGTTTATTCTGACACACTTGAGAACCATTTGTCACACGTAAAACAAGTTTTAGATCGCCTAAGGGCTCATCGTTTATACGCAAAGTTAGAAAAGTGTATTTTCAACACTAACACTATTTCCTTTCTGGGTTACTGCATCTCACCTACTGGCATCTCTATGGAGCCTAGTAAAGTTGAAGCCATCACCAACTGGCCTATTCCAACTAGCAAAAAAGAAATCCAAGATTTCTTGGGTTTGCGAATTTCTATAGGAGATTCATTAAGAACTTTTCCCATATTGTCAAACCTTTAACTACTTTAACACGGAAAGATGTTAAATTTCTGTGGAATCAGAAAGCTGAGGATTCCTTTATCAGTCTCAAAAGCAAGTTCATTTCAGCTCCTATTCTACAATTCCCAGACCCCAGATGTCATTATACGCTTGAGGTTGATGCTTCAGAGTATGCTATAGGGGCTGTTCTCTCTCAGAGACTCTCTCAAAGCGAACCCATGCACCCGGTGTCATACTACTCCCGAGTCATGAGTTCCGCTGAGATCAATTATGGCATCGGAGATAAAGAGCTTCTTGCCATTAAATCAGCTCTGGAATTCTGGAGGCACCTTCTTGAAGGTACAAACCATCCTATCACCATATATACAGACCATCGTAACCTAGAGTATCTGAGGTCCAATAAAACTTTGACTTCACGACAGGTCCGATGGAGTCTGTTTCTTTCACGTTTTGATTATGTGATTACCTACCGACCAGGGTCAAAAAATCTTAAGGCCGATTCCCTATCCAGAAAAGACCCTAGACCACCCAACTTGGAAGTTCCACGGTCTATTATACCTCAAGACAGATTCATATGTCTAACAAAGAATTTCAAATCTGTTATGAAGGAACAAGGTTTGGATTCCACTCTAAACCGACTTGATGTTAGTAAACATTCTGATGATCTGTTTTATCATGCCAACCGATTATACGTTCCACCAGCTCTGAGGGATGAGGTCATTGCCACTGCTCACGACTCACCCCTAGCGGGTCATCCTGGAGTGCACAGAACCTTGCATCTGCTTATGAGGACTTATTGGTGGCCCAAGATGATTGATACTGTCACTCAGTTTGTTCAATCCTGCCTAGTCTGTACCACTAGGAAACATCACCATATCCGTCCATATGGTTACCTTTTATCTCTACCTATACCTGAGAGACCGTGGGTTGACATTGCAATGGATTTTATTGTAGATTTACCACCATCTCAAAATTACAATACCATTTTGGTGGTAGTGGATCTATTCTCTAAAATGGCTCACTTTTTACCTCATAGAGGTCTTCCAACAGCTTCAGAAACCGCTGCACTATTTCTGAACAATATAGTAAAACTACATGATCTACCTGATTCAATCACCACGGATAGAGGTACACAGTTTACCTCTAAATTTTGGAATCAACTTTGTCGTTCTCTTAATATCACTAAAAGACTTAGCACCGCTTACCATCCACAGACAAACGGGCAGACAGAGAGGACTAATCAGTCATTAGAACAATATCTCCGCTGTTAAGGAACATTAGAACAGGACAATTGGCATACCTTATTAGCTACAGCCGAGTTCGCCCATAATAATTCATTTAATTCTTCTACTAAAACAACACCTTTCTATGTGAATTATGGATTCCATCCAACATATAATTCAGTTTCTTTGAGTGATTCTCCAATGCCTGTTGTCACTGAAATGGTGAATACCATTGCTAAAGGTTTTGCCTCTTTGAAATTGGTCTTGCAGGAAGCTCAAGCTTCGCAGAAACGCCATTACGATCTACGTCGTTCAAGACCCCCTGACTACAAAGTTGGTGATAAGGTTTGGTTAAGCACAAAGAACCTCAGGTTACGAATTCCAACCAAGAAATTGGGTGCACTTTATTTGGGGCCCTATGAGATAACGAAGGTGTTCAATGCTAATGCTGTGACTTTGCTCTTGCCCACTTCTTTAAGGATACACCCAACGTTCCATGTCTCCCTCTTGAAACCCTATGGCATGGTCAGGAATGTGCAGCAGATTTCGTCGTCACCTCCACAGGGGGGCGATGATATGGAGTATGAAATTGACTCCATCCTGGACTCCCGTCTCCTTCGCAACCAACTTCAGTACCTGGTTAGTTGGAGGGGGTTTGGTCCTGAAGAGGATTCCTGGGAGCCCTGTGCCAATGTATCGGCTCCGCGTCTTCTCTCCTTGTTCCACCGTAGGAACCCTGACCGTCCTGGTCCTTGATCCTCTGAGCGGCTCCTTGAGGGGGGTGTCCTGTCAGGGTTATGTTAGGACTATGTACTGTTCCTTTAAGTCCTGATTACCTTACCCTTATTTAAGGCCCTTCCTCACTCTAACCTATGCTTGGTAATTTGTTGCACTAGATTTCCTCAAGAGCGTGTGAAGACACCTAGCCTTTCCCTGCAGCTCTGCTCGGATTTTTGCATACCTCTCTCACTACTCTGTGAGTTCTCCTGTCAAGAGACCCTGTTCATTTCAATAAGGTATTGGGGCCATACCTTCTATATCCTCCTTGGAACTTGAAACTGTTCCTTCTCGCTGGTTCCCCTGCTGATCCGTTCAGCGTGTGACGTCAGACCTGGCATCCGGTCCTGCAGATTCAGCGTCTGCTCCTCTCCCTTCACAAGCTGTTTTCCTGTCGCAGCACCATCGCATTCTCTGTGAGACTTTCCTGGTATTACTCCGGATCCTGGTCTGTATCTGTTACTTATTAACTGTCAGTATTATACTTGCCTGTGTACTTAGATTACGGACTGCCTTATACTTCAAGTAATCTGCCTACAGGTGTTATACGGACTTCCTCACAAGAGACATGTTTCTAGTACTTAAGGGCAAATATACTCAGTATTGATTCCTGTGTCTTTCCTCAGCTTATATTATCTGCTGCCATACTGTTTAATAGTGAAATACCTACTTGGAGCTTTTGACATATTCTCATACTCAGATCTGTAACATAGTAAGCACTATTTACATTTGTTGCCTAAGCTTACCAGCTAATCATACTGATCACATACCTGAGCATTGTGATATTCACCCTGCAATATATAGATCTCTATCATGTGTGATTGCGGGTGTGTATGAATACTGTATATATATTTTACTTGTATGGGTTGTGTGAATGAAGTTTCTTTTGCCAAAGGATTTCAAATTAGCTCAAAAGTACCTTTGCCTATTTTCTGTACACTGCTTACATATCTTCTAAGTTGCGTGAAGGTTCCGTATCTCTCTGTATCCCTACAGTAGAGACCCTCAGTACGATGAGCTCAACAGGATTCTAATAAGTTAAGTCTTACTGAATCCGAGGTTTGGTGTGAGGCTGAGTGGTCCTATAAGAATAGGATACTAGTTCACCCATTTACAGTAAATATCATTGCAGTGATTTACAACCTTTACACTCCCCCTCCCAGATCCCTTACACAACATCGAGGATGTCCCCACCATCGGCTTCTTGCAAAAAAATGTACGCAAAGATCTTGATTTTTCCGCACCCACCCGTCCCCCTGGACGCTTCCGTCTAGTGAGGCGCAGATGTGAGAAACTGGAACAGGATGCCGGTACCTTGACCCGCCTCCCTGCTGCTGCACCCACCCACCAACGATCGGCACCATCAATGCCCGATGCAGAGAGGGACACAGATTGTCTCTATCTGCATCTGTGGATACGAAAAGGGATTACTGTGATGCCTCAATACCGAGGCATCACTGCAACCCCTTGAAAGCAGTTGGAAGCAATCAGGATCGCTTCCACTTCTTGAAACCCTTGAGGATGTACAGGGTACGTCCTTGGACACTAACTGACATTTTTTGTAGGACATACCCTATACGTCCTTGGTCCTTAAGGGGTTAATAAAGTCCTTGCTAACTAAAGGTGCTATATACTGTATAATCTATATAAAAATAGAATGGAACTTGAACCATTCTCAGATTATATAGATTATACATAGCACCTATAGTTCTCATAGTTTATAAATTTACCCAACATAAGGACTTGTTTTAAATAACATCAGGACTGTTGGTAGCTATATATAGCACAGTGTAATTTTCATTTCTGTATTCTGGCCCCATACTTGACCAGTGATATCATGGCTGTTACAGAATGAAGAAATACAATAAAATAAATTACACTGTGCACTATATAGCTACCAACAGTCCTGATTTTATTTAAAGGAGCAGTCAACACCAACTTTTGTTGTTGTTTAAAAACATAGATTATCCCTTTATTACCCATTCCCCAGTTTTGCATAACCAACACAGGTATATTAATATACTTTTTTTCCTCTCTGATTACCTTGTTTCTAAGCATCTGCAAACTGGCCCCTTATTTCAGTAGTTTTGACAGGCTTGCATTTTAGCCATTCAGTGTTCACTCATAGGTAACTTCACGTGCATGAGCTCAATGTTATCTATATGAAACACATGAACTAATGCCGTCTAGTGTTTAAAAACTGGCAAAATGCATTCAGATTAGAGGCGGCCTTTAAGGTCTAAGAAATTAGCATATGAATCTCCTAGGTTGAGCTTTCAGCTAAGAAACCCAAGAGAACAAAGCAAAATTGGTGATAAACGTAAATTGGAAAGTTATTTAAAAATAGATGCCCTATCTGAATCATAAAAGTTGTTTTTGCACTTGACTTTCTCTTTAAAACAAGTCCTTATGTTGGGTAAGTCATATAATCTATATAATCAGAGAATGGTTTATGTTTCATTCTTTTATTATAAAGATTATATATAGCACCTTTATTAGTTCTCATAGTTTACTAATTTAACAAACATAAGGACTTGTTTAACCCTTTCATGACAGGGTCATAATGTCTACATTGGAACAACGTTCCAATGTAGACAAATTTAAATCCCGCGATTGTGCACGCGATTGCGAGATTTCAATTATGGGATCAGGTCTGGGGGGCGTCCCTATATCGCTAGGAACACCCTCCAAACCGTGATCAAATCCAGGAAGCGCAGTTGGCTTCAGGACATCCAAAGGCTATGACGTTGTATTTTGTCCTAACAGCGCTAAAGCCCAGTGCTGTTTGGATGGAATACAACGGCATAACAGCGGTAAATTTTAAAATAAAATCAGGACTGTCAATTGGGTTCATGTGAGTGGACATGGATGTGTTTTGGAACTTTCAATAAAAGTGTGATTAATTTATTTTATTGACTTAAAGTTTAAAAATATTTAAATTATTGAAAACAATTAAAAAGTGTATTATTAACACAAATAAAGATAAAAAATATTTTAACATTAAAAAAAAATAAAAAATTGTAAGATGGCTGTTGAAGGGGTGGTGATGTGAGAATTAATCATGAGTTCCTGCTTGTGTATTTGGTATATACATATAAAATTTATTCCTAAACCTTTCCAATTTTTAATTTGAGTGTTCAGTGGCTTTATTACATTTTATTTGTTTTTTTCTGCTTTATTTTATTCAATAGAAAAACATTTATCATAGAAAATGGCCTTTTCGCAACAGTGTGGTTGGGATGCAGATATTCTGTTTGTTTTGGAAGTTGAAAAAAGACCTTGTCTTTATGACATGAGAATAAAAGAATATCGCAATCAGAACTTCCGGCAAATAGCATGGAAAGAAATCAGCTAAATTTTAAATATCCCAGCTACAGTATTCCTGTTTGTGTGGAGATCTTTCATAGAATAGTCATAAAAGTGTTTGTTGTAAAAAGTGTAACTTAAACAATGTTACAATAATTAAGTAAATAAATATTTTTGTTTACTTATTTTGTTATGCAGAAGCCGCCTGTCCTGCCAAGTGGAAGTCCATAAGAGACAAATACCTCCGAATTGATAAAAAAAGTGGATCGGGAGCAGACGTTATAATAGAAGATCCCACATGGATTGTGAGCAAATATCTGAGTTTCCTCAATCCTTGTTTAAAACCAAAAAGGTAAAACTTTCTATATCATTGTATTAAAGTTATAATCTTAATTTCTGTGTTTAATTATTTTATTATATAATAAATAGAAATAGTTTAATAATTATTATAAATTCAGTTTATTATATTATTTATGAAAAATGTATTAAAACCATATTATCTTTTTTTTTTAGGACTACAGGAAACTTTAGTGAGTTTCTATCAAGAGAAACTCCTCAGACCTCCCAGTCAGAGCCATCAACGCAGGAGGACACCTATATGCTATCAGGCACAGTGCAGGACATGACTGAAACCATCATAATGGAAAATCCAAGTTTGGAGACTTATATTGAGTTAAATCCAATTGTCACCGACAGCGCAGAAATAGCTTCACAGAGTTCCGACATGACAGGTTGGTGGTCAATTAAAATTTAGGATTGTTATAGTGCAGTATAATCAGTGTAAGAATATTGCATTTACAGCAAAAATATTTTTATGTGCTTTCAGATTCTGCTACAACTTCAAGAAATGCTGTTCCTGGAAAAACGAAAACGTATTCAGCAAAGCACTAGGGAAAAGGTTTTGGAAGCTTTAAAAGCACCAATTATTGTTCCTTCAAATCAATCAACCATGGAGTCGGATGCAGACAGGCTGTTTCTATTAAGTCTGTTACCTGATTTTATGAAGATTAATCCGCGCATTAAAAATAATGTTAAAATTGAAATCATTAAATTAATAGATTATGCACAAGAACATTAAAGCACCGGTTCTGAATGTGTACAAATGTTACTTGCATTTTGTTTAAAAATAATATTCAAAGTTTTGTTATTTTTTTTTGCATTCAGTTTACATTAACTACATGCCAATGTATTTTACAGTATGTATATATATATATATATATTTATTATTATTTATACCTGTATAGTATATTTTCTTTTAATTTGTTATAACTGGTTCTAGAGCGTGTTTAACAGTTATAATATTGTAAAAAAAAAAAGGATCTATATATTTTAATAAAATCAATTGGCAATAACTATTTTATGTTTTTTTGTTTATGTATGCGAGTCTCTGTTTTTTGGCCCCCATACACAACAGTCATTAGCATACATAAATAAAAAAAATAGTTATTGGCAATTGATTTTTTAATAGTTAAACATTTATGTATATATAATAAAAATAATTAACTAAATGCACTTTATTAAACAAATAAATTAAAAGTTTTTATACAATAAATGTGTCATTTCAACAAAATGTGCCTTGCCCTCATTCGATGTAAAATACTTCACAAAAGTTTCTCTTGTTTGATCTGCTACTTTACTATAGTTATTGGCACCCTGCCTACTTAATCCATGGACACGATCTGCATCCACTTCTTGCCTCCATCGTGCAGATATTATATTTCCATTTGCTTCCTCCATATCCATATAGCCAAGAGGGCAGTACCTTCTTCTCTCCGGTTCCATTACAGCTTCTTCTACTCTGATGTAGTTGTGCAATGCACAAAAGCTTTTTACTACAGTTTCTGTATTATCTGGATGCATGTACAATGAATCCAAAATTGCTCTCCATTTTGCACAACAGATGCCAAACACATTTTCAGAGATCCGCCTAGCTCTTGATAGTCTTCTATTGAAGATGATTTGATCTTCTTTCATTTCTTTTTTAGGGAAAGGCCTCATGAGGTTTTTGAGTGGTGGGAATGCTTCGTCAGCAACAATAACAGGTGGAACAGCAATGGATGTCCCCGGTATCTTACATGCAGGAGGCAAATCAGCATTTCCAGCAATAATTGCCTTCCCAAAACTACTTTCAGAAAAAACTCCACCATCACTTTGTTTTCCGTATGCCCCTACATCAACAATGATATATTTGTAGTTAGCATCACAAAGTGCCAGCAGTACAATGGAGTTGGAATCCTTGTAGTTGTACCACATGGATCCAGCATTGAGTGGTGCTTGAATATACACATGCTTTCCATCCATTGCCCCTAAAAAAATTTAATAATAAATTAATTATTTTGATATTTTGAATACATTACAATTCATGATTTATTAAAATTTAATAAACAATTCATACCTATACACATGGGAAACTGCCATTTCTCCCAGAACTCAAAGCAGATTTTCTTCCACATTTCCTGGTTTGGAACAGGCATGTATACTGGCCACAAAACATCCCACAGTGCTGCTGCAGTATCTGGAATGATCTGTCCAACTGTTGTTCTACCACAACGGAATGCCAAACCGATACTTGAATATGATTCTCCAGTGGCCAAAAATCTTTATGTAATTGGCAGCCTTTGAGCAGGACTGATAGATTGACGGAAATTTGTGTCTTGTCTCTGAATTCTTGGTCCTACTAATGTCAGCAGCTTGTCAAAATGTTCTTGACACATTCTGAAATACAAGTAGTGGCTTTCATCATCATCATTCAATCGCATTTCCTGAATCAGATTATTAAAGACCCCTTGTTGGGCCCTTTGTTGGTAAATGGGCCTTATCCACCATCTTCTGGTATTTCGCTGAGGCAGGGAGTCTATAAGGAGAGCAGCTAAAATCCGTCTCCTCCTTCCCTGAGTTATTACCTATAATGACATCATTTAGTTTATTGAAGCATCATTTTAAAGGGACAGTTTACTCAAAAAAATTCTCCCCTTTAATTAGTTTCCAATGATCCACTTTACCTGCTGGAGTGTATTCAATTGTTTACAAGTATTTTCATTACCCTTATATTAGCATTTGAAATAGTTTATTTTGCCTGTGATATTCCCACCTATCCTGAAAGATTTTGGCATTAAAGTGACATGAAACCCAAAAATTTTCTTTCATGATTCAGCTAGAGACTACAATTTTCAACAACTTTCCAGTTTACTTCTATTATCAAATTTGCTTCATTCTCTTGGTATCATTTGTTGAAGGAGCATCAATGCACTACTGGTTGCTGACTGAACACATGGGTGAGCCAATGACAATTGTTATATATATGCAGCCACCAATCAGCAGCTAGAACCTAGGTTCTTTGCTGCTCCTGAGCTTGCAAAGATAAACCTTTCAGCAAAGGATAACAAGAGAAGGAAGCAAATAAAATAATAGAAGTAAACTGGAAAGTTGCTTAAAATTGTATTCTCTATCCGAATCACCAACGTAAATTTTTGTGTGCCATGTCCCTTTAAGGCCAAGCTGTGTAAACACAGCCAGCAGAATAAATTACACTCCCAGTGGGGTACAGAAGAGATAAGGTAATAAAATGTTAACTTTCCATTGTTCTCTCCAAGTTTGGTTAACTTACAGATATGAGATCTAATTATACCTACAAGCTCAACACTTTTTATTAGTTTGTGGCCTCAAAAACACAAATCAAGTAATTTATATACACAAATAAACCTTAAAAAGAAAATATCATACATTTTATATTCTGCAGCTGGTAAAAAAAGTAATTGTAAACATATTTTATAGTATACTGTCCCTTTAATGTATATTTGTAATTTGATTACATAAAACACAAATTTATTAACCTGACTCAACCACTCAGTAGAGATATCCATGACTAGCAGAATCTGTAGAGGTAAACATGAAAAACTACAGAGAGTACAGACAACAGTGTAGACAAGCTGCGAGGCGGTGCAGCGCGAAATGAAGCTTGCAAACTTTTCTTGCTGCTTTGCTTTGCATCGCCTCGCGCCGCATCCTGTACAGGGGCTGGGGTGTAAGACAGAGGGGCTGAGAACCTGTACAGGGGCTGGGGTGTAAGGCAGAGGGGCTGAGAACCTGTACAGGGGCTGGGGTGTAAGACAGAGGGGCTGAGAACCTGTACCGGGGCTGGGGTGTAAGACAGAGGGGCTGAGAACCTGTACAGGGGCTGGGGTGTAAGACAGAGGGGGCTGAGAACCTGTACAGGGGCTGGGGTATAAGACAAAGGGGGCTGAGAACCTGTACAGGGGCTGGAGTGTAAGACAGAGGGGCTGAGAACCTGTACAGGGGCTGGGGTGTAAGACAGAGGGGCTGAGAACCTGTACAGGGGCTGGGGTGTAAGACAGAGGGGAGGGGCTGAGAACCTGTACATGGGCTGGAGTGTAAGACAGAGGGGCTGAGAACCTGTACAGGGGCTGGGGTGTAAGACAGAGGGGCTGAGAACCTGTACAGGGGCTGGGGTGTAAGACAGAGGGGCTGAGAACCTGTACAGGGGCTGGGGTGTGAGACAGAGGGGGCTGAGAACCTGTACAGGGGCTGGGGTGTAAGACAGAGGGGCTGAGAACCTGTACAGGGGCTGGGGTGTAAGACAGAGGGGCTGAGAACCTGTACAGGGGCTGGGGTGTAAGACAGAGGGGCTGAGAACCTGTACAGGGGCTGGGGTGTAAGACAGAGGGGCTGAGAACCTGTACAGGGGCTGGGGTGTAAGACAGAGGGAGCTAAGAACCTGTACAGGGGCTGGGGTGTAAGACAGAGGGAGCTAAGAACCTGTACAGGGGCTGGGGTGTAAGACAGAGGGGCTGAGAACCTGTACAGGGGACTGGGGTGTAAGACAGAGGGACTGAGAACCTGTACAGGGGCTGGGGTGTAAGACAGAGGGGCTGAGAACCTGTACAGGGGCTGGGGTGTAAGACAGAGGGGGCTGAGAACCTGTACAGGGGCTGGGGTGTAAGACAGAGGGGGTTGAGAACCTGTACAGGGGCTGGGGTGTAAGACAGAGGAGGCTGAGAACCTGTACAGGGGCTGGGGTGTACGACAGAGGAGGCTGAGAACCTGTACAGGGGCTGGGGTGTGAGGCAGAGGGGGCTGAGAACCTGTACAGGGGCTGGGGTGTAAGACAGAGGGGCTGAGAACCTGTACAGGGGCTGGGGTGTAAGACAGAGGGGGCTGAGAACCTGTACAGGGGCTGGGGTGTAAGACAGAGGGGCTGAGAACCTGTACAGGGGCTGGGGTGTAAGACAGAGGGGGCTGAGAACCTGTACAGGGGCTGGGGTGTAAGACAGTGGGAGCTGACAACCTGTACAGGGGCTTGGGTGTAAGACAGAGGGGCTGAGAACCTGTACAGGGGACTGGGGTGTAAGACAGAGGGGCTGAGAACCTGTACAGGGGCTGGGGTGTAAGGCAGAGGGACTGAGAACCTGTACAGAGGCTGGGGTGTAAGACAGAGGAGGTTGAGAACCTGTACAGGGGCTGGGGTGTGAGGCAGAGGGGGTTGAGAACCTGTACAGGGGCTGGGGTGTAAGACAGAGGGGGTTGAGAACCTGTACAGGGGCTGCGGTGTAAGAAAGAGGGGCTGAGATCCTGTACAGGGGCTGGGGTGTAAGACAGAGGGGGCTGAGAACCTGAACAGGGGCTGGGGTGTAAGACAGAGGGGGCTGAGAACCTAAACAGGGGCTGGGGTGTAAGACAGAGTGGCTGAGAACCTGTACAGGGGCTGGGGTGTGAGACAGAGGGACTGAGAACCTGTACAGGGGCTGGGGTGTGAGACAGAGGGGGCTGAGAACCTGTACAGGGGCTGGGGTGTAAGACAGAGGGGCTGAGAACCTGTACAGGGGCTGGGGTGTAAGACAGAGGGGCTGAGAACCTGTACTGGGGCTGGGGTGTAAGACATAGGGGCTAAGAACCTGTACAGGGGCTGGGGTGTAAGACAGAGGGGCTGAGAACCTGTACCGGGGCTGGGGTGTAAGACAGAGGGGCTGAGAACCTGTACAGGGGCTGGGGTGTAAGACAGAGGGGGCTGAGAACCTGTACAGGGGCTGGGGTATAAGACAAAGGGGGCTGAGAACCTGTACAGGGGCTGGAGTGTAAGACAGAGGGGCTGAGAACCTGTACTGGGGCTGGGGTGTAAGACAGAGGGGCTGAGAACCTGTACAGGGGCTGGGGTGTAAGACAGAGGGGAGGGGCTGAGAACCTGTACATGGGCTGGAGTGTAAGACAGAGGGGCTGAGAACCTGTACAGGGGCTGGGGTGTAAGACAGAGGGGCTGAGAACCTGTACAGGGGCTGGGGTGTAAGACAGAGGGGCTGAGAACCTGTACAGGGGCTGGGGTGTGAGACAGAGGGGGCTGAGAACCTGTACAGGGGCTGGGGTGTAAGACAGAGGGGCTGAGAACCTGTACAGGGGCTGGGGTGTAAGACAGAGGGGCTGAGAACCTGTACAGGGGCTGGGGTGTAAGACAGAGGGGCTGAGAACCTGTACAGGGGCTGGGGTGTAAGACAGAGGGGCTGAGAACCTGTACAGGGGCTGGGGTGTAAGACAGAGGGAGCTAAGAACCTGTACAGGGGCTGGGGTGTAAGACAGAGGGAGCTGAGAACCTGTACAGGGGCTGGGGTGTAAGACAGAGGGACTGAGAACCTGTACAGGGGCTGGGGTGTAAGACAGAGGGACTGAGAACCTGTACAGGGGCTGGAGTGTAAGACAGAGGGACTGAGAACCTGTACAGGGGCTGGGGTGTAAGACAGAGGGGGCTGAGAACCTGTACAGGGGCTGGGGTGTAAGACAGAGGGGGTTGAGAACCTGTACAGGGGCTGGGGTGTAAGACAGAGGAGGCTGAGAACCTGTACAGGGGCTGGGGTGTACGACAGAGGAGGCTGAGAACCTGTACAGGGGCTGGGGTGTGAGGCAGAGGGGGCTGAGAACCTGTACAGGGGCTGGGGTGTAAGACAGAGGGGCTGAGAACCTGTACAGGGGCTGGGGTGTAAGACAGAGGGGGCTGAGAACCTGTACAGGGGCTGGGGTGTAAGACAGAGGGGCTGAGAACCTGTACAGGGGCTGGTGTGTAAGACAGAGGGGGCTGAGAACCTGTACAGGGGCTGGGGTGTAAGACAGTGGGAGCTGACAACCTGTACAGGGGCTTGGGTGTAAGACAGAGGGGCTGAGAACCTGTACAGGGGACTGGGGTGTAAGACAGAGGGGCTGAGAACCTGTACAGTGGCTGGGGTGTAAGGCAGAGGGACTGAGAACCTGTACAGAGGCTGGGGTGTAAGACAGAGGAGGTTGAGAACCTGTACAGGGGCTGGGGTGTGAGGCAGAGGGGGTTGAGAACCTGTACAGGGGCTGGGGTGTAAGACAGAGGGGGTTGAGAACCTGTACAGGGGCTGCGGTGTAAGAAAGAGGGGCTGAGATCCTGTACAGGGGCTGGGGTGTAAGACAGAGGGGGCTGAGAACCTGAACAGGGGCTGGGGTGTAAGACAGAGGGGGCTGAGAACCTAAACAGGGGCTGGGGTGTAAGACAGAGTGGCTGAGAACCTGTACAGGGGCTGGGGTGTGAGACAGAGGGACTGAGAACCTGTACAGGGGCTGGGGTGTGAGACAGAGGGGGCTGAGAACCTGTACAGGGGCTGGGGTGTAAGACAGAGGGGCTGAGAACCTGTACAGGGGCTGGGGTGTAAGACAGAGGGGCTGAGAACCTGTACTGGGGCTGGGGTGTAAGACATAGGGGCTAAGAACCTGTACAGGGGCTGGGGTGTAAGACAGAGGGGCTGAGAACCTGTACACGGGCTGGGGTGTAAGAGGGGCTAAGAACCTGTACAGGGGCTGGGGTGTAAGACAGAGGGGCTGAGAACCTGTACAGGGGCTGGGGTGTAAGACAGAGGGGCTGAGAACCTGTACAGGGGCTGGGGTGTAAGACAGAGGGGCTGAGAACCTGTACAGGGGCTGGGG
The DNA here is from genome assembly GCF_027579735.1 of Bombina bombina. Lineage (NCBI taxonomy): Eukaryota > Metazoa > Chordata > Amphibia > Anura > Bombinatoridae > Bombina > Bombina bombina. The sequence goes on from NC_069503.1 coordinate 93,953,934, forward strand.
TGTAAGACAGAGGGGCTGAGAACCTGTACAGGGGCTGGGGTGTAAGACAGAGGGGGCTGAGAACCTGTACAGGGGCTGGGGTGTAAGACAGAGGGGCTGAGAACCTGTACAGGGGCTGGGGTGTAAGACAGAGGGGCTGAGAACCTGTACAGGGGCTGGGGTGTAAGACAGAGGGAGCTAAGAACCTGTACAGGGGCTGGGGTGTAAGACAGAGGGAGCTAAGAACCTGTACAGGGGCTGGGGTGTAAGACAGAGGGGCTGAGAACCTGTACAGGGGACTGGGGTGTAAGACAGAGGGACTGAGAACCTGTACAGGGGCTGGGGTGTAAGACAGAGGGACTGAGAACCTGTACAGGGGCTGGGGTGTAAGACAGAGGGGGCTGAGAACCTGTACAGGGGCTGGGGTGTAAGACAGAGGGGGTTGAGAACCTGTACAGGGGCTGGGGTGTAAGACAGAGGAGGCTGAGAACCTGTACAGGGGCTGGGGTGTACGACAGAGGGGGCTGAGAACCTGTACAGGGGCTGGGGTGTGAGGCAGAGGGGGCTGAGAACCTGTACAGGGGCTGGGGTGTAAGACAGAGGGGCTGAGAACCTGTACAGGGGCTGGGGTGTAAGACAGAGGGGGCTGAGAACCTGTACATGGGCTGGGGTGTAAGACAGAGGGGCTGAGAACCTGTACAGGGGCTGGGGTGTAAGACAGAGGGGGCTGAGAACCTGTACAGGGGCTGGGGTGTAAGACAGTGGGAGCTGACAACCTGTACAGGGGCTTGGGTGTAAGACAGAGGGGCTGAGAACCTGTACAGGGGACTGGGGTGTAAGACAGAGGGGCTGAGAACCTGTACAGTGGCTGGGGTGTAAGGCAGAGGGACTGAGAACCTGTACAGAGGCTGGGGTGTAAGACAGAGGAGGTTGAGAACCTGTACAGGGGCTGGGGTGTGAGGCAGAGGGGGTTGAGAACCTGTACAGGGGCTGGGGTGTAAGACAGAGGGGGTTGAGAACCTGTACAGGGGCTGCGGTGTAAGAAAGAGGGGCTGAGATCCTGTACAGGGGCTGGGGTGTAAGACAGAGGGGGCTGAGAACCTGAACAGGGGCTGGGGTGTAAGACAGAGGGGGCTGAGAACCTAAACAGGGGCTGGGGTGTAAGACAGAGTGGCTGAGAACCTGTACAGGGGCTGGGGTGTGAGACAGAGGGACTGAGAACCTGTACAGGGGCTTGGGTGTAAGACAGAGGGGCTGAGAACCTGTACAGGGGACTGGGGTGTAAGACAAAGGGGCTGAGAACCTGTACAGTGGCTGGGGTGTAAGGCAGAGGGACTGAGAACCTGTACAGAGGCTGGGGTGTAAGACAGAGGAGGTTGAGAACCTGTACAGGGGCTGGATTGTGAGGCAGAGGGGGTTGAGAACCTGTACAGGGGCTGGGGTGTAAGACAGAGGGGGTTGAGAACCTGTACAGGGGCTGCGGTGTAAGAAAGAGGGGCTGAGATCCTGTACAGGGGCTGGGGTGTAAGACAGAGGGGCTGAGAACCTGTACAGGGTCTGGGGTGTAAGACAGAGGGGGCTGAGAACCTGTACAGGGGCTGGGGTGTAAGACAGAGGGGTTCAGAACCTGTACAGGGGCTGGGGTGTAAGACACAGGGGGTTGAGAACCTGTACAGGGGCTGGGGTGTGAGGCAGAGGGGCTGAGAACCTGTACAGGGGCTGGGGTGTAAGACAGAGGGGGCTGAGAACCTGTACAGGGGCTGGGGTGTAAGACAGAGGGGTTCAGAACCTGTACAGGGGCTGGGGTGTGAGGCAGAGGGTCTGAGGGTCTGTACAGGGGCTGGGGTGTGAGGGGGCTGAGAGTCTGTACAGGGGCTGGGGTGTGAGGGGGCTGAGAGTCTATACAGGGGCTGGGGTGTGAGAGGGGCTGAGGGTCTGTACAGGTGCTGAGGTGTGAGGGGGGCTGAGAGTCTGTACAGGGGCTGGGGTGTGAGGGGGCTGAGGGACTGTACAGGGGCTGGGGTGTGAGACAGAGGGGCTGAGAACATGTACAGGGGCTGGGGTGTAAGACAGTGGGGCTTACACCCCGGTGGTTCTGAGGCATCCAGTTCCAGACTCTTGGGTACAGGCTGAAGATGTCTTCGGTTACGGCGTGTAACCGTCCCTCCATCAGTAAGGACTGTATAAGACCTTGGTTCTGGAGAGCGTCCAATTACCGTAGCAGGCGTCTTCCATTTCTTCTCATCATCCAGTTAAATTCTGACACTTTGCCTCGCATTCAGTTCCTGTAAGGGCCTGACAGAATGTCTCCTGTCGTAGAAGAAACGATAACCCTTTTTGGCCTCTTCATCCCTCCTAAGGACTTTGTCCCGAGGAACAGGGCCAGGCGGCTTGAAGACACCCACTGAGGGTAAAGTGGTGCGAATCTGGCGTCCTAGCATCAGCTGTGCCGGGCTAAACCCGGTGGCTTGAATGGGCGTCGCCCTGTATGACAAGAGGGCTAGGTACGGCTCAGATTGCTTTAGAATGAATTTTGTTGTTTGAACTGCCCTTTCAGCCGTTCCGTTGGCCTGCAGATAATGTGGACTTGACGTGGAATGTACAAAGTCATATTCCCTGCTGAAAGCACTGAACTCTGTAGAAGCGAACTGCATACCATTATCACTCACCAGCTCCATTGGAATGCCCCACCGGGCAAACAAGCTCTTCAGACGAATGATAATGGCTTGACTTGTGATATCATTCAGAGGTGCAATTTCCAAATACCTGGAATAGTAGTCGATCACAACAAGGAACTTTTTCCCTTGCAGTTCACACAAATCAGCAGCTATTTTCTGCCACGGCCCTGGAGACAGCGGGGTTGAAATCAAGGGCTCCCTTCTCTGAGTAGGCCGGCGTTCTACCTGTACAGCATCTGCAATTCCAATAACTATTCTGTCTCTGATTTGCTCTTCTTTAGCAACACCAAACTCACAGAATTCAGCTAGTTCATACAGGTTGTGCACAAATGACTCCACAGATTCTCCCACACGCTGATTACGTTTGTGAAAACAAGCTCTCTCATGAATCACATTTCTTTTGGGCACAAAGTGGGCACTAAGTTTATCCATAACTATATCAAAGTTAAATTCTTCCCCTTCTTGAAAAGTAAAAGCATTGAACACTGGCTCCACATCTTTCCCCATAGAGTATAAAAGAGAATTAACTTGTACTTCACCACTCTCCTTATTCAGCTTGGAAGCAATCCTGAAGCGCTGAAACCGCTGACGCCATGTGGGCCAAGCTGCAGGCTGAGAGAAGTCAAAAGGCTCAGGTGGGGTAAACTTTGACATTGTCATCGATCAGGAACAGAAGCGCAGGCCAGAACTTCTGACACCATGTCATGAGATGCAGGACATATGCAGGACACAGCAATGATGGTACAACTCTATTTTATTGCAGAGCATGGAAACATACATCTATTCAGGTTGATTGTACTAACTAACTGCGACACAGACTCCCGGACCTAAGCCCCGCCCCCAAACTGGTGACATCACATCCTGCTCTCATCACATAACCTACACATTGTTATATGTAAATTCCATTTGCTGAAGTTTGCTCACAAATTGTAACTTGCCTCGGTTTACATATTGATGAACTTTGCTAGCAATCCTGTTCAGCTCCTATGCTTACCTGTTTCTAAGTCAGTACTGTGTGACACTGAATCTAATTCACATTCTGTCAGCTCTGATGCTAATCCAGCTCTAATTACACTGCTGCAGCTCCTTTGTCTGTAACCTGCTCTTGTTGTTACGCCTATTAACAGCTAAACTAATCACCATAACAAAGATATAAGTGACTTTAATACCTAAACCTACTCTACTATTTTAAGCTCTGCACTTTACAAACTGCTATTTAGTAAGGTGAATCTCTGATTCTATTATTCAGCAACTTCTGCTATAACTTTCATTTTAACCTCTTGCATGAAATCCATATGCAAAAGAATTTAAAGGGATAGCTACAAAACTATCTTTAGCAAAATTTTACGTTACTAAGTAATGCATATCACAGAGAGTCTGTACAGGGGCTGGGGTGTGAGGGGGCTGAGAGTCTGTACAGGGGCTGGGGTGTAAGAAGGAGTGGGTTGAGAACCTGTACAGGGGCTGGGGTGTAAGACAGAGGGGGCTGAGAACCTGTACAGGGGCTGGGGTGTAAGACAGAGGGGCTGAGAACCTGTACAGGGGCTGGGGTGTAAGACAGAGGGGCTGAGAACCTGTACAGGGGCTGGGGTGTAAGGCAGAGGGGCTGAAAACCTGTACAGGGGCTGGGGTGTAAGACAGTGGGGGCTGAGAACTTGTACAGGGGCTGGGGTGTGAGACAGAGGGGGCTGAGAACCTGAACAGGGGCTGGGGTGTAAGACAGAGGGGGCTGAGAACCTAAACAGGGGCTGGGGTGTAAGACAGAGGGGCTGTGAACCTGTACAGAGGCTGGGGTGTAAGACAGAGGGGGCTGAGAACCTGTACAGGGGCTGGAGTGTAAGACAGAGGGGGCTGAGAACCTGTACAGGGGCTGGGTGTAAGACAGAGGGGGCTGAGAACCTGTACTGGGGCTGGGGTGTGAGACAGAGGGGGCTGAGAACCTGTACAGGGGCTGGGGTGTAAGACAGAAGTGGCTGAGAACTTGTACAGGGGCTGGGGTGTGAGACAGAGGGGGCTGAGAACCTGAACAGGGGCTGGGGTGTAAGACAGAGGGGGCTGAGAACCTAAACAGGGGCTGGGGTGTAAGACAGAGGGGCTGTGAACCTGTACAGAGGCTGGGGTGTAAGACAGAGGGGTCTGAGAACCTGTACAGGGGCTGGAGTGTGAGACAGAGGGGCTGAGAACCTGTACAGGGGCTGGGGTGTAAGACAGAGGGGCTGAGAACCTGTACAGGGGCTGGGGTGTAAGACAGAGGGGGCTGAGAACCTGTACAGGGGCTGGGGTGTAAGACAGAGGGGCTGAGAACCTGTACAGGGGCTGGGGTGTGAGACAGAGGGGGCTGAGAACCTGTACAGGGGCTGGGGTGTAAGACAGAGGGGCTGAGAACCTGTACAGGGGCTGGGGTGTAAGACAGAGGGGCTGAGAACCTGTACTGGGGCTGGGGTGTACGACATAGGGGCTAAGAACCTGTACAGGGGCTGGGGTGTAAGACAGAGGGGCTGAGAACCTGTACACGGGCTGGGGTGTAAGAGGGGCTAAGAACCTGTACAGGGGCTGGGGTGTAAGACAGAGGGGCTGAGAACCTGTACAGGGGCTGGGGTGTAAGACAGAGGGGCTGAGAACCTGTACAGGGGCTGGGGTGTAAGACAGAGGGGCTGAGAACCTGTACAGGGGCTGGGGTGTAAGACAGAGGGGCTGAGAACCTGTACAGGGGCTGGGGTGTAAGACAGAGGGGGCTGAGAACCTGTACAGGGGCTGGGGTGTAAGACAGAGGGGCTGAGAACCTGTACAGGGGCTGGGGTGTAAGACAGAGGGGCTGAGAACCTGTACAGGGGCTGGGGTGTAAGACAGAGGGGGCTGAGAACCTTTACAGGGGCTGGGGTGTAAGACAGAGGGAGCTAAGAACCTGTACAGGGGCTGGGGTGTAAGACAGAGGGAGCTAAGAACCTGTACAGGGGCTGGGGTGTAAGACAGAGGGGCTGAGAACCTGTACAGGGGCTGGGGTGTGAGGCAGAGGGGGCTGAGAACCTGTACAGGGGCTGGGGTGTAAGGCAGAGGGGACTGAAAACCTGTTCAGCGGCTGGGGTGTAAGACAGAGGGGCTGAGAACCTGTACAGGGGACTGGGGTGTAAGACAGAGGGACTGAGAACCTGTACAGGGGCTGGGGTGTAAGACAGAGAGACTGAGAACCTGTACAGGGGCTGGGGTGTAAGACAGAGGGGGCTGAGAACCTGTACAGGGGCTGGGGTGTAAGACAGAGGGGGTTGAGAACCTGTACAGGGGCTGGGGTGTAAGACAGAGGAGGCTGAGAACCTGTACAGGGGCTGGGGTGTGAGGCAGAGGGGGCTGAGAACCTGTACAGGGGCTGGGTTGTAAGACAGAGGGGGTTGAGAACCTATACAGGGGCTGGGGTGTAAGACAGAGGGGGCTGAGAACTTGTACAGGGGCTGGGGTGTGAGACAGAGGGGGCTGAGAACCTGAACAGGAGCTGGGGTGTAAGACAGAGGGGGCTGAGAACCTGTATAGGGGCTGGGGTGTGAGACAGAGGAGGCTGGGAACCTGTACAGGGGCTGGGGTGTGAGACAGAGGAGGCTGGGAACCTGTACAGGGGCTGGGGTGTAAGACAGAGGAGGCTGAGGACCTGTACAGGGGCTGGGGTGTAAGACAGAGGGGGCTGAGAACCTGAACAGGGGCTGGGGTGTAAGACAGGGGGGGCTGAGAACCTGTACAGGGGCTGGGGTTTGAGACAGAGGAGGCTGAGAACCTGTACAGGGGCTGGGGTGTAAGGCAGAGGGGCTGAGAACCTGTGCAGGGGCTGGGGTGTAAGGCAGAGGGGCTGAGAACCTGTACAGGGGCTGGGGTGTAAGACAGAGGGGGCTGAGAACCTGAACAGGGGCTGGGGCAGTGGCGTCACTAGGGGGGGGGGCGGGGGGGGCGGGCCGCACCCGGGTGACACCCTCCAGGGGGTGACACCAAAAAAAAATTATTATTTTTTTTTTTTTTTTAAATTTTAAAGAAATACAATGTTGAGATGCATAGATTATTTTATTAGAGGCTGGCATTTGTGAACATTAGTGGGACTGGGGAAGTTGTAGACACACAATTTTTTTGCCCCTTGAGCCAGTGCTGCAATTTCAACAAATAGTTTTCCCGGCTGCTTTTGCTTGTTTGTACTTTGCTCCTCCCCTGCCCAATTTCACTATGAATGTTGTGGGTGTGCCGTGGGGCTTGCAAAGTTGCGCTGCTAGCCTAAACCTGCCTGCCTATCTGTGCTCACTGCTCAGTGACATGCGGCCCAGGGCTGTGCACTGACAGACTTGGAACAGAGTCAGAGAGCAGAATTTTCATAGTTTGCGTGCCTAAACCTTTTCTGCAGTGATTTATTTTAGAGTGCTCTGTTTATCTTTCATTTGATGTTCTGCTGAGCCAGGGAGCAGCTCTAGGCATGAGCTTCCTAATTAATGCAGTGCAGTTTACATATTTTGTATGTGTGTGTCTGAGTTTTTGTGTGTCTCAGTGTTTTTGAGTGTGTGTTTTTGTGTGTGTGTCTGAGTGTGTTTCCGAGTGTTTGTGTGTGCATCTGAGTATGTTTTTAAGTGTGTCTGAGTGTTTGTATGTGTGTTTGCCTGTGTTTTTGTGTGTGTCTGCTTTCTGGGGGGGGGGGGGGTGACACCATGACTTACCGCACCGGGTGACACCAACCCTAGTGACGCCACTGGGCTGGGGTGTAAGACAGAGGGGCTGAGAACCTGTACAGGGGCTGGGGTGTAAGACAGAGGGGGCTGAGAACCTGTACAGGGGCTGGGGTGTGAGACAGAGGGGTCTGAGAACTTGTACAGGGGCTGGGGTGTGAGACAGAGGGGTCTGAGAACTTGTACAGGGGCTGGGGTGTGAGACAGAGGGGTCTGAGAACCTGTACAGGGGCTGGGGTGTGAGACAGAGGGGTCTGAGAACTTGTACAGGGGCTGGTGTGTGAGACAGAGGGGACTGAGAACCTGTACAGGGGCTGGGGTGTGAGACAGAGGGGCTGAGAACCTGTACAGGGGCGGGGGTGTAAGGCAGAGGGGCTGAGAACCTGTACAGGGGCTGGGGTGTAAGACAGAGGGGGTTGAGAACCTGTACAGGGGCTGGGGTGTAAGACAGAGGGCTGAGAACCTGTACAGGGGCTGGGGTGTAAGACAGAGGGGGCTGAGAACCTGTATAGGGGCTGGGGTGTAAGATAGAGGGGCTGAGAACCTGTACAGGGGCTGGGGTGTAAGAAAGAGGGGGCTGAGAACCTGAACAGGGGCTGGGGTGTAAGACAGAGGGGTCTGAGAACCTGTACAGGGGCTGGAGTGTAAGACAGAGGGGCTGTGAACCTGTACAGGGGCTGGGGTGTAAGACAGAGGGGTTGAGAACCTGTACAGGTGCTGGGGTGTGAGACAGAGGGGCTGAGAACCTGAACAGGGGCTGGGGTGTAAGAAAGAGGGGTCTGAGAACCTGTACAGGTGCTGGGGTGTAAGACAGAGGGGCTGAGAACCTGTACAGGGGCTGGGGTGTAAGACAGAGGGGCTGAAAACCTGTACAGGGGCTGGGGTGTGAGACAGAGGGGTCTGAGAACTTGTACAGGGGCTGGGGTGTGAGACAGAGGGGGCTGAGAACCTGTACAGGGGCTGGGGTGTAAGACAGAGGGGGCTGAGAACCTTTACAGGGTCTCGGGTGTAAGACAGAGGGGTCTGAGAACCTGAACAGGGGCTGGGGTGTAAGACAGAGGGTCTGAGAACCTGTACAGGGGCTGGGGTGTAAGACAGAGGGGTCTGAGAACCTGAACAGGGGCTGGGGTGTAAGACAGAGGGGTCTGAGAACCTGTACAGGGGCTGGGGTGTAAGACAGAGGGGCTGTGAACCTGTACAGGGGCTGGGGTGTGAGGCAGAGGGACTGAAAACTTGTACAGGGGCTGGGGTGTAAGACAGAGGAGCTGAGAACCTGTACAGGGGCTGGGGTGTGAGACAGAGGGGCTGAGAACCTTTACAGGGGCTGGGGTGTGAGGCAGAGGGGGCTGAGAACCTGTACAGGGGCTGGGTTGTAAGACAGAGGGGGTTGAGAACCTATACAGGGGCTGGGGTGTAAGACAGAGGGGGCTGAGAACTTGTACAGGGGCTGGGGTGTGAGACAGAGGGGGCTGAGAACCTGAACAGGAGCTGGGGTGTAAGACAGAGGGGGCTGAGAACCTGTATAGGGGCTGGGGTGTGAGACAGAGGAGGCTGGGAACCTGTACAGGGGCTGGGGTGTGAGACAGAGGAGGCTGGGAACCTGTACAGGGGCTGGGGTGTAAGACAGAGGGGGCTGAGAACCTGAACAGGGGCTGGGGTGTAAGACAGGGGGGGCTGAGAACCTGTACAGGGGCTGGGGTGTAAGACAGAGGAGGCTGAGAACCTTTACAGGGGCTGGGGTGTGAGGCAGAGGGGGCTGAGAACCTGTACAGGGGCTGGGTTGTAAGACAGAGGGGGTTGAGAACCTATACAGGGGCTGGGGTGTAAGACAGAGGGGGCTGAGAACTTGTACAGGGGCTGGGGTGTGAGACAGAGGGGGCTGAGAACCTGAACAGGAGCTGGGGTGTAAGACAGAGGGGGCTGAGAACCTGTATAGGGGCTGGGGTGTGAGACAGAGGAGGCTGGGAACCTGTACAGGGGCTGGGGTGTGAGACAGAGGAGGCTGGGAACCTGTACAGGGGCTGGGGTGTAAGACAGAGGGGGCTGAGAACCTGAACAGGGGCTGGGGTGTAAGACAGGGGGGGCTGAGAACCTGTACAGGGGCTGGGGTGTAAGACAGAGGAGGCTGAGGACCTGTACAGGGGCTGGGGTGTAAGACAGAGGGGGCTGAGAACCTGAACAGTGGCTGGGGTGTAAGACAGGGGGGGCTGAGAACCTGTACAGGGGCTGGGGTGTAGGACAGAGGAGGCTGAGAACCTGTACAGGGGCTGGGGTGTAAGGCAGAGGGGCTGAGAACCTGTACAGGGGCTGGGGTGTAACGCAGAGGGGCTGAGAACCTTTACAGGGGCTGGGGTGTAAGACAGAGGGGGCTGAGAACCTGAACAGGGGCTGGAGTGTGAGACAGAGGGGCTGAGAACCTGTACAGGGGCGGGGGTGTAAGACAGAGGGGCTAAGAACCTGTACAGGGGCTGGGGTGTAAGATAGAGGGGCTGAGAACCTGTACAGGGGCTGGGGTGTAAGAAAGAGGGGGCTGAGAACCTGAACAGGGGCTGGGGTGTAAGACAGAGGGGGCTGAGAACCTGTACAGGGGCTGGGGTGTGAGATAGAGGAGGCTGAGAACCTGTACAGGGGCTGGGGTGTGAGACAGAGGAGGCTGAGAACCTGTACAGGGGCTGGGGTGTGAGACAGAGGAGGCTGAGAACCTGTACAGGGGCTGGGGTGTAAGACAGAGGAGGCTGAGAACCTGTACAGGGGCTGGGGTGTAAGACAGAGGGGGCTGAGAACCTGTACAGGGGCTGGGGTGTAAGACAGAGGGGGCTGAGAACCTGTACAGGGGCTGGGGTGTGAGACAGAGGGACTGAGAAACTGTGCAGGGGCTGGGGTGTAAGGCAGAGGGGCTGAGAACCTGTACAAGGGCTGGGGTGTGAGACAGAGGAGCTGAGAACCTGTACAGGGGCTGGGGTGTGAGACAGAGGGGCTGAGAACCTTTACAGGGGCTGGGGTGTGAGGCAGAGGGGGCTGAGAACCTGTACAGGGGCTGGGTTGTAAGACAGAGGGGGTTGAGAACCTGTACAGGGGCTGGGGTGTGAGACAGAGGGACTGAGAACCTGTACAGGGGCTGGGGTGTAAGACAGAGGGGTTGAGAACCTGTACTGGGGCTGGGGTGTGAGACAGAGGGGGTTGAGAACCTGTACTGGGGCTGGGGTGTAAGACAGAGGGGTTGAGAACCTGTACTGGGGCTGGGGTTTGAGACAGAGGGGGCTGAGAACCTGTACAGGGGCTGGGGTGTGAGACAGTGGGGGCTGAGAAACTGAACAGGGGCTGGGGTGTAAGACAGAGGGGGCTGAGAACCTAAACAGGGGCTGGGGTGTAAGACAGAGGGGGCTGAGAACCTGTAAAGGGGCTGGGGTGTGAGACAGAGGAGGCTGAGAACCTGTACAGGGGCTGGGGTGTAAGACAGAGGAGGCTGAGGACCTGTACAGGGACTGGGGTGTAAGACAGAGGGGGCTGAGAACCTGTACAGGGACTGGGGTGTAAGACAGAGGGGGCTGAGAACCTGAACAGGGGCTGGGGTGTGAGACAGAGGGGCTGAGAACCTGTAAAGGGGCTGGGGTGTAAGACAGAGGGGCTGAGAACCTGTACAGGGGCTGGGGTGTAAGATAGAGGGGCTGAGAACCTGTACAGGGGCTGGGGTGTAAGACAGAGGGGGCTGAGAACCTGTACAGGGGCTGGGGTGTAAGACAGAGGGGGCTGAGAACCTGTACAGGGGCTGGGGTGTGAGACAGGGGGTTGAGAACCTGTACAGGGGCTGGGGTGTGAGACAGAGGGACTGAGAACCTGTACAGGGGCTGGGGTGTAAGACAGAGGGGCTGAGAACCTGTACAGGGGCTGGGGTGTGAGACAGAGGGACTGAGAACCTGTACAGGGGCTGGGGTGTAAGACAGAGGGGTTGAGAACCTGTACTGGGGCTGGGGTGTGAGACAGAGGGGGCTGAGAACCTGTACAGGGGCTGGGGTGTACGACAGAGGGGGCTGAGAACTTGTACAGGGGCTGGGGTGTGAGACAGAGGGGGCTGAGAACCTGAACAGGGGCTGGGGTGTAAGACAGGGGGGGCTGAGAACCTAAACAGGGACTGGGGTGTAAGACAGAGGGGCTGTGAACCTGTACAGGGGCTGGGGTGTAAGACAGAGTGGGTTGAGAACCTGTACAGGGGCTGGGGTGTAAGACAGAAGGGGTCTGAGAACCTGTACAGGAGCTGGAGTGTAAGACAGAGGGGGCTGAGAATCTGTACAGGGGCTGGGGTGTGAGACAGAGGGGCTGAGAACCTGTACAGGGGCTGGGGTGTAAGACAGAGGGGCTGTGAATCTGTACAGAGGCTTGGGTGTAAGAAAGAGGGGTCTGAGAACCTGTACAGGGGCTGGGGTGTAAGGCAGAGGGGGCTGAGAACCTGTACAGGGGCTGGGGTGTAAGACAGAGGGGGCTGAGAACCTGTACAGGGGCTGGGGTGTGAGACAGAGGGGTCTGAGAACTTGTACAGGGGCTGCGGTGTGAGACAGAGGGGGATGAGAACCTGAACAGGGGCTGGGGTGTGAGACAGAGGGGCTGAGAACCTGTACAGGGGCTGGGGTGTAAGACAGAGGGGCTGTGAACCTGTACAGGGGCTGGGGTGTAAGAAAGAGGGGCTGTGAACCTGTACAGGGGCTGGGGTGTAAGACAGAGGGGCTGAGAACCTGTACAGGGGCTGGGGTGTTAGAAAGAGGGAGCTGAGAACCTGTACAGGGGCTGGGGTGTAAGACAGAGGGGCTGAGAACCTGTACAGGGGCTGGGGTGTGAGACAGAGGGGCTGAGAAACTGTACAGGGGCTGGGGTGTAAGACAGAAGGGGTCTGAGAACCTGTACAGGGGCTGGGGTGTAAGACAGAGGGGCTGAGAACCTGTACAGGGGCTGGGGTGTGAGGGGGCAGAGAACCTGTACAGGGGCTGGGGTGTGAGGGGGCCGAGAGTCTGTACAGGGGCTGGGGTGTAAGACAGAAGGGGTCTGAGAACCTGTACAGGGGCTGGGTTGTAAGACAGAGGGGCTGAGAACCTGTACAGGGGCTGGGGTGTAAGACAGAGGGGCTGAGAAACTGTACAGGGGCTGGGGTGTAAGACAGAGGGGCTGAGAACCTGTACAGGGGCTGGGGTGTAAGACAGAGGGGGCTGAGAACCTGAACAGGGGCTGGGGTGTAAGACAGAGGGGGCTGAGAACCTAAACAGGGGCTGGGGTGTAAGACAGAGTGGCTGAGAACCTGTACAGGGGCTGGGGTGTTAGACAGAGGAGGCTGAGAACCTGTACAGGGGCTGGGGTGTGAGACAGAGGAGGCTGAGAACCTGTACAGGGGCTGGGGTGTGAGACAGAGGGGGCTGAGAACCTGTACAGGGGCTGGGGTGTAAGACAGAGGAGGCTGAGGACCTGTACAGGGGCTGGGGTGTAAGAAAGAGGGGGCTGAGAACCTGTACAGGGGCTGGGGTGTGAGACAGAGGGACTGAGAACCTGTGCAGGGGCTGGGGTGTAAGGCAGAGGGGCTGAAAATCTGTACAGGGGCTGGAGTGTAAGACAGAGGAGCTGAGAACCTGTACAGGGGCTGGGGTGTGAGACAGAGGGGCTGAGAACCTTTACAGGGGCTGGGGTGGAGGCAGAGGGGGCTGAGAACCAGTACAGGGGCTGGGTTGTAAGACAGAGGGGGTTGAGAACCTGTACAGGGGCTGGGGTGTGAGACAGAGGGACTGAGAACCTGTACAGGGGCTAGGGTGTAAGACAGAGGGGTTGAGAACCTGTACTGGGGCTGGGGTGTGAGACAGAGGGGGCTGAGAACCTGTACAGGGGCTGGGGTGTAAGACAGAGGGGTTGAGAACCTGTACTGGGGCTGGGGTGTAAGACAGAGGGGTTGAGAACCTGTACTGGGGCTGGGGTGTGAGACAGTGGGGGCTGAGAACCTGAACAGGGGCTGGGGTGTAAGACAGAGGGGGCTGAGAACCTAAACAGGGGCTGGGGTGTAAGACAGAGTGATTGAGAACCTGTACAGGGGCTGGGGTTTGAGACAGAGGAGGCTGAGAACCTGTACAGGGGCTGTGGTGTAAGACAGAGGAGGCTGAGGACCTGTACAGGGGCTGGGGTGTAAGGCAGAGGGGGCTGAGAACCTGTACAGGGACTGGGGTGTAAGACAGAGGGGGCTGAGAACCTGAACAGGGGCTGGGGTGTGAGACAGAGGGGCTGAGAACCTGTACAGGGGCTGGGGTGTAAGATAGAGGGGCTGAGAACCTTTACAGGGGCTGGGGTGTAAGATAGAGGGGCTGAGAACCTGGACAGGGGCTGGGGTGTAAGATAGAGGGGCTGAGAACCTTTACAGGGGCTGGGGTGTAAGACAGAGGGGCTGAGAACCTGTACAGGGGCTGGGGTGTAATACAGAGGGGCTGAGAACCTGTACAGGGGCTGGGGTGTAAGACAGAGGGGGCTGAGAACCTGTACAGGGGCTGGGGTTTAAGACAGAGGGGTTGAGAACCTGTACAGGGGCTGGGGTGTGAGACAGGGGGTTGAGAACCTGTACAGGGGCTGGGGTGTGAGACAGAGGGACTGAGAACCTGTACAGGGGCTGGGGTGTAAGACAGAGGGGCTGAGAACCTGTACAGGGGCTGGGGTGTGAGACAGGGGGTTGAGAACCTGTACAGGGGCTGGGGTGTAAGACAGAGGGGGCTGAGAACCTGTGCAGGGGCTGGGGTGTAAGACAGAGGGGGCTGAGAACCTGTACAGGGGCTGGGGTGTGAGACAGAGGGACTGAGAACCTGTACAGGGGCTGGGGTGTAAGACAGAGAGGCTGAGAACCTGTACAGGGGCTGGGGTGTGAGACAGAGGGACTGAGAACCTGTACAGGGGCTGGGGTGTAAGACAGAGGGGTTGAGAACCTGTACAGGGGCTGGGGTGTAAGACAGAAGGGGCTGAGAACCTGTACAGGGGCTGGGGTGTGAGACAGAGGGACTGAGAACCTGTACAGGGGCTGGGGTGTAAGACAGAGGGGTTGAGAACCTGTACTGGGGCTGGGGTGTGAGACAGAGGGGGCTGAGAACCTGTACAGGGGCTGGGGTATAAGACAGAGGGGTTGAGAACCTGTACTGGGGCTGGGGTGTAAGACAGAGGGGTTGAGAACCTGTACTGGGGCTGGGGTTTGAGACAGAGGGGGCTGAGAACCTGTACAGGGGCTGGGGTGTGAGACAGTGGGGGCTGAGAAACTGAACAGGGGCTGGGGTGTAAGACAGAGGGGGCTGAGAACCTAAACAGGGGCTGGGGTGTAAGACAGAGGGGGCTGAGAACCTGTAAAGGGGCTGGGGTGTGAGACAGAGGAGGCTGAGAACCTGTACAGGGGCTGGGGTGTAAGACAGAGGAGGCTGAGGACCTGTACAGGGACTGGGGTGTAAGACAGAGGGGGCTGAGAACCTGTACAGGGACTGGGGTGTAAGACAGAGGGGGCTGAGAACCTGAACAGGGGCTGGAGTGTGAGACAGAGGGGCTGAGAACCTGTAAAGGGGCTGGGGTGTAAGACAGAGGGGCTGAGAACCTGTACAGGGGCTGGGGTGTAAGATAGAGGGGCTGAGAACCTGTACAGGGGCTGGGGTGTAAGACAGAGGGGGCTGAGAACCTGTACAGGGGCTGGGGTGTAAGACAGAGGGGGCTGAGAACCTGTACAGGGGCTGGGGTGTGAGACAGGGGGTTGAGAACCTGTACAGGGGCTGGGGTGTGAGACAGAGGGACTGAGAACCTGTACAGGGGCTGGGGTGTAAGACAGAGGGGCTGAGAACCTGTACAGGGGCTGGGGTGTGAGACAGAGGGACTGAGAACCTGTACAGGGGCTGGGGTGTAAGACAGAGGGGTTGAGAACCTGTACTGGGGCTGGGGTGTGAGACAGAGGGGGCTGAGAACCTGTACAGGGGCTGGGGTGTACGACAGAGGGGGCTGAGAACTTGTACAGGGGCTGGGGTGTGAGACAGAGGGGGTTGAGAACCTGAACAGGGGCTGGGGTGTAAGACAGGGGGGGGCTGAGAACCTAAACAGGGACTGGGGTGTAAGACAGAGGGGCTGTGAACCTGTACAGGGGCTGGGGTGTAAGACAGAGTGGGTTGAGAACCTGTACAGGGGCTGGGGTGTAAGACAGAAGGGGTCTGAGAACCTGTACAGGAGCTGGAGTGTAAGACAGAGGGGGCTGAGAATCTGTACAGGGGCTGGGGTGTGAGACAGAGGGGCTGAGAACCTGTACAGGGGCTGGGGTGTAAGACAGAGGGGCTGTGAATCTGTACAGAGGCTTGGGTGTAAGAAAGAGGGGTCTGAGAACCTGTACAGGGGCTGGGGTGTAAGGCAGAGGGGGCTGAGAACCTGTACAGGGGCTGGGGTGTAAGACAGAGGGGGCTGAGAACCTGTACAGGGGCTGGGGTGTGAGACAGAGGGGTCTGAGAACTTGTACAGGGGCTGCGGTGTGAGACAGAGGGGGATGAGAACCTGAACAGGGGCTGGGGTGTGAGACAGAGGGGCTGAGAACCTGTACAGGGGCTGGGGTGTAAGACAGAGGGGCTGTGAACCTGTACAGAGGCTGGGGTGTAAGAAAGAGGGGCTGTGAACCTGTACAGGGGCTGGGGTGTAAGACAGAGGGGCTGAGAACTTGTACAGGGGCTGGGGTGTTAGAAAGAGGGAGCTGAGAACCTGTACAGGGGCTGGGGTGTAAGACAGAGGGGCTGAGAACCTGTACAGGGGCTGGGGTGTGAGACAGAGGGGCTGAGAACCTGTACAGGGGCTGGGGTGTAAGACAGAAGGGGTCTGAGAACCTGTACAGGGGCTGGGGTGTAAGACAGAGGGGCTGAGAACCTGTACAGGGGCTGGGGTGTGAGGGGGCAGAGAACCTGTACAGGGGCTGGGGTGTGAGGGGGCCGAGAGTCTGTACAGGGGCTGGGGTGTAAGACAGAAGGGGTCTGAGAACCTGTACAGGGGCTGGGTTGTAAGACAGAGGGGCTGAGAACCTGTACAGGGGCTGGGGTGTAAGACAGAGGGGCTGAGAAACTGTACAGGGGCTGGGGTGTAAGATAGAGGGGCTGAGAACCTGTACAGGGGCTGGGGTGTAAGACAGAGGGGGCTGAGAACCTGAACAGGGGCTGGGGTGTAAGACAGAGGGGGCTGAGAACCTAAACAGGGGCTGGGGTGTAAGACAGAGTGGCTGAGAACCTGTACAGGGGCTGGGGTGTTAGACAGAGGAGGCTGAGAACCTGTACAGGGGCTGGGGTGTGAGACAGAGGAGGCTGAGAACCTGTACAGGGGCTGGGGTGTGAGACAGAGGAGGCTGAGAACCTGTACAGGGGCTGGGGTGTAAGACAGAGGAGGCTGAGGACCTGTACAGGGGCTGGGGTGTAAGAAAGAGGGGGCTGAGAACCTGTACAGGGGCTGGGGTGTGAGACAGAGGGACTGAGAACCTGTGCAGGGGCTGGGGTGTAAGGCAGAGGGGCTGAAAATCTGTTCAGGGGCTGGAGTGTAAGACAGAGGAGCTGAGAACCTGTACAGGGGCTGGGGTGTGAGACAGAGGGGCTGAGAACCTTTACAGGGGCTGGGGTGGAGGCAGAGGGGGCTGAGAACCAGTACAGGGGCTGGGTTGTAAGACAGAGGGGGTTGAGAACCTGTACAGGGGCTGGGGTGTGAGACAGAGGGACTGAGAACCTGTACAGGGGCTGGGGTGTAAGACAGAGGGGTTGAGAACCTGTACTGGGGCTGGGGTGTGAGACAGAGGGGGCTGAGAACCTGTACAGGGGCTGGGGTGTGAGACAGAGGGGCTGAGAACCTGTACAGGGGCTGGGGTGTAAGACAGAGGGGCTGTGAACCTGTACAGAGGCTGGGGTGTAAGAAAGAGGGGCTGTGAACCTGTACAGGGGCTGGGGTGTAAGACAGAGGGGCTGAGAACTTGTACAGGGGCTGGGGTGTTAGAAAGAGGGAGCTGAGAACCTGTACAGGGGCTGGGGTGTAAGACAGAGGGGCTGAGAACCTGTACAGGGGCTGGGGTGTGAGACAGAGGGGCTGAGAAACTGTACAGGGGCTGGGGTGTAAGACAGAAGGGGTCTGAGAACCTGTACAGGGGCTGGGGTGTAAGACAGAGGGGCTGAGAACCTGTACAGGGGCTGGGGTGTGAGGGGGCAGAGAACCTGTACAGGGGCTGGGGTGTGAGGGGGCCGAGAGTCTGTACAGGGGCTGGGGTGTAAGACAGAAGGGGTCTGAGAACCTGTACAGGGGCTGGGTTGTAAGACAGAGGGGCTGAGAACCTGTACAGGGGCTGGGGTGTAAGACAGAGGGGCTGAGAAACTGTACAGGGGCTGGGGTGTAAGATAGAGGGGCTGAGAACCTGTACAGGGGCTGGGGTGTAAGACAGAGGGGGCTGAGAACCTGAACAGGGGCTGGGGTGTAAGACAGAGGGGGCTGAGAACCTAAACAGGGGCTGGGGTGTAAGACAGAGTGGCTGAGAACCTGTACAGGGGCTGGGGTGTTAGACAGAGGAGGCTGAGAACCTGTACAGGGGCTGGGGTGTGAGACAGAGGAGGCTGAGAACCTGTACAGGGGCTGGGGTGTGAGACAGAGGAGGCTGAGAACCTGTACAGGGGCTGGGGTGTAAGACAGAGGAGGCTGAGGACCTGTACAGGGGCTGGGGTGTAAGAAAGAGGGGGCTGAGAACCTGTACAGGGGCTGGGGTGTGAGACAGAGGGACTGAGAACCTGTGCAGGGGCTGGGGTGTAAGGCAAAGGGGCTGAGAACCTGTACAGGGGCTGGGGTGTGAGACAGAGGGGCTGAGAACCTTTACAGGGGCTGGGGTGGAGGCAGAGGGGGCTGAGAACCAGTACAGGGGCTGGGTTGTAAGACAGAGGGGGTTGAGAACCTGTACAGGGGCTGGGGTGTGAGACAGAGGGACTGAGAACCTGTACAGGGGCTGGGGTGTAAGACAGAGGGGTTGAGAACCTGTACTGGGGCTGGGGTGTGAGACAGAGGGGGCTGAGAACCTGTACAGGGGCTGGGGTGTAATACAGAGGGGTTGAGAACCTGTACTGGGGCTGGGGTGTAAGACAGAGGGGTTGAGAACCTGTACAGGGGCTGGGGTGTAAGACAGAAGGGGCTGAGAACCTGTACAGGGGCTGGGGTGTGAGACAGAGGGACTGAGAACCTGTACAGGGGCTGGGGTGTAAGACAGAGGGGGCTGAGAAAATAAACAGGGGCTGAGGTGTAAGACAGAGGGGCTGTGAACCTGTACAGAGGCTGGGGTGTAAGACAGAAGGGGTCTGATAACCTGTACAGGGGCTGGAGTGTAAGACAGAGGGGGCTGAGAACCTGTACAGGGGCTGGGGTGTGAGGCAGAGGGGCTGAGAACCTGTACAGGGGCTGGGATGTAAGACAGAGGGGCTGTGAACCTGTACAGAGGCTTGGGTGTAAGAAAGAGGGGTCTGAGAACCTGTACAGGGGCTGGGGTGTAAGGCAGAGGGGGCTGAGAACCTGTACAGGGGCTGGGGTGTAAGACAGAGGGGGCTGAGAACCTGTACAGGGGCTGGGGTGTGAGACAGAGGGGGCTGAGAACCTGAACAGGGGCTGGGGTGTAAGACAGAGGGGGTTGAGAACCTGAACAGGGGCTGAGGTGTGAGACAGAGGGGCTGAGAACCTGTATATGGGCTGGGGTGTAAGACAGAGGGAGCTGAGAACCTGTACAGGGGCTGAGGTGTTAGACAGAGGGAGCTGAGAACCTGAACAGGGGCTGGGGTGTAAGACAGAGGGGCTGAGAACCTGTACAGGGGCTGGGGTGTAAGACAGAGGGGCTTAGAACCTGTACAGGGGCTGGGGTGTGAGACAGAGGAACTGAGAACCTGTGCAGGGGCTGGGGTGTAAGGCAGAGGGGCTGAAAACCTGTACAGGGGCTGGGGTGTAAGACAGAGGAGCTGAGAACCTTTACAGGGGCTGGGGTGTGAGGCAGAGGGGGCTGAGAACCTGTACAGGGGCTGGGTTGTAAGACAGAGGGGGTTGAGAACCTGTACAGGGGCAGGGGTGTGAGGCAGAGGGACTGAGAACCTGTACAGGGGCTGGGATGTAAGACAGAGGGGCTGTGAACCTGTACAGAGGCTTGGGTGTAAGAAAGAGGGGTCTGAGAACCTGTACAGGGGCTGGGGTGTAAGGCAGAGGGGGCTGAGAACCTGTACAGGGGCTGGGGTGTAAGACAGAGGGGGCTGAGAACCTGTACAGGGGCTGGAGTGTGAGACAGAGGGGGCTGAGAACCTGAACAGGGGCTGGGGTGTAAGACAGAGGGGGTTGAGAACCTGAACAGGGGCTGAGGTGTGAGACAGAGGGGCTGAGAACCTGTATATGGGCTGGGGTGTAAGACAGAGGGAGCTGAGAACCTGTACAGGGGCTGAGGTGTTAGACAGAGGGAGCTGAGGACCTGTACAGGGGCTGGGGTGTAAGGCAGAGGGGGCTGAGAACCTGTACAGGGACTGGGGTGTAAGACAGAGGGGGCTGAGAACCTGAACAGGGGCGGGGGTGTGAGACAGAGGGGCTGAGAACCTGTACAGGGGCTGGGGTGTAAGATA
The DNA here is from genome assembly GCF_027579735.1 of Bombina bombina. Lineage (NCBI taxonomy): Eukaryota > Metazoa > Chordata > Amphibia > Anura > Bombinatoridae > Bombina > Bombina bombina. The sequence goes on from NC_069503.1 coordinate 93,973,905, forward strand.
GAGGGGCTGAGAACCTTTACAGGGGCTGGGGTGTAAGATAGAGGGGCTGAGAACCTGGACAGGGGCTGGGGTGTAAGATAGAGGGGCTGAGAACCTTTACAGGGGCTGGGGTGTAAGACAGAGGGGCTGAGAACCTGTACAGGGGCTGGGGTGTAATACAGAGGGGCTGAGAACCTGTACAGGGGCTGGGGTGTAAGACAGAGGGGGCTGAGAACCTGTACAGGGGCTGGGGTTTAAGACAGAGGGGTTGAGAACCTGTACAGGGGCTGGGGTGTGAGACAGGGGGTTGAGAACCTGTACAGGGGCTGGGGTGTGAGACAGAGGGACTGAGAACCTGTACAGGGGCTGGGGTGTAAGACAGAGGGGCTGAGAACCTGTACAGGGGCTGGGGTGTGAGACAGGGGGTTGAGAACCTGTACAGGGGCTGGGGTGTAAGACAGAGGGGGCTGAGAACCTGTGCAGGGGCTGGGGTGTAAGACAGAGGGGGCTGAGAACCTGTACAGGGGCTGGGGTGTGAGACAGAGGGACTGAGAACCTGTACAGGGGCTGGGGTGTAAGACAGAGAGGCTGAGAACCTGTACAGGGGCTGGGGTGTGAGACAGAGGGACTGAGAACCTGTACAGGGGCTGGGGTGTAAGACAGAGGGGTTGAGAACCTGTACAGGGGCTGGGGTGTAAGACAGAAGGGGCTGAGAACCTGTACAGGGGCTGGGGTGTGAGACAGAGGGACTGAGAACCTGTACAGGGGCTGGGGTGTAAGACAGAGGGGGCTGAGAAAATAAACAGGGGCTGAGGTGTAAGACAGAGGGGCTGTGAACCTGTACAGAGGCTGGGGTGTAAGACAGAAGGGGTCTGATAACCTGTACAGGGGCTGGAGTGTAAGACAGAGGGGGCTGAGAACCTGTACAGGGGCTGGGGTGTGAGGCAGAGGGGCTGAGAACCTGTACAGGGGCTGGGATGTAAGACAGAGGGGCTGTGAACCTGTACAGAGGCTTGGGTGTAAGAAAGAGGGGTCTGAGAACCTGTACAGGGGCTGGGGTGTAAGGCAGAGGGGGCTGAGAACCTGTACAGGGGCTGGGGTGTAAGACAGAGGGGGCTGAGAACCTGTACAGGGGCTGGAGTGTGAGACAGAGGGGGCTGAGAACCTGAACAGGGGCTGGGGTGTAAGACAGAGGGGGTTGAGAACCTGTATAGGGGCTGAGGTGTGAGACAGAGGGGCTGAGAACCTGTATATGGGCTGGGGTGTAAGACAGAGGGAGCTGAGAACCTGTACAGGGGCTGAGGTGTTAGACAGAGGGAGCTGAGAACCTGAACAGGGGCTGGGGTGTAAGACAGAGGGGCTGAGAACCTGTACAGGGGCTGGAGTGTAAGACAGAGGGGCTTAGAACCTGTACAGGGGCTGGGGTGTGAGACAGAGGAACTGAGAACCTGTGCAGGGGCTGGGGTGTAAGGCAGAGGGGCTGAAAACCTGTACAGGGGCTGGGGTGTAAGACAGAGGAGCTGAGAACCTTTACAGGGGCTGGGGTGTGAGGCAGAGGGGGCTGAGAACCTGTACAGGGGCTGGGTTGTAAGACAGAGGGGGTTGAGAACCTGTACAGGGGCAGGGGTGTGAGGCAGAGGGACTGAGAACCTGTACAGGGGCTGGGGTGTAAGACAGAGGGGTTGAGAACCTGTACTGGGGCTGGGGTGTGAGACAGAGGGGGCTGAGAACCTGTACAGGGGCTGGGGTGTAAGACAGAGGGGGCTGAGAACTTGTACAGGGGCTGGGGTGTGAGACAGAGGGGGCTGAGAACCTGAACAGGGGCTGGGGTGTAAGACAGAGGGGGCTGAGAACCTAAACAGGGGCTGGGGTGTAAGACAGAGTGGCTGAGAACCTGTACAGGGGCTGGGGTGTGAGACAGAGGAGGCTGAGAACCTGTACAGGGGCTGGGGTGTAAGACAGAGGAGGCTGAGGACCTGTACAGGGGCTGGGGTGTAAGACAGAGGGGGCGGAGAACCTGTACAGGGGCTGGGGTGTGAGACAGAGGGACTGAGAACCTGTGCAGGGGCTGGGGTGTAAGGCAGAGGGGTGAGAACCTGTACAGGGGCTGGGGTGTGAGACAGAGGGGGCTGAGAACCTGTACAGGGGCTGGGGTGTAAGACAGAGGGGGCTGAGAACTTGTACAGGGGCTGGGGTGTGAGACAGTGGGGGCTGAGAACCTGAACAGGGGCTGGGGTGTAAGACAGAGGGGGCTGAGAACCTAAACAGGGGCTGGGGTGTAAGAAAGTGGTTGAGAACCTGTACAGGGGCTGGGGTGTGAGACAGAGGAGGCTGAGAACCTGTACAGGGGCTGGGGTGTGAGACAGAGGAGGCTGAGAACCTGTTCAGGGGCTGGGGTGTAAGACAGAGGAGGCTGAGGACATGTACAGGGGCTGGGGTGTAAGACAGAGGGGGCTGAGAACCTGTACAGGGACTGGGGTGTAAGACAGAGGGGGCTGAGAACCTGAACAGGGGCTGGGGTGTAAGACAGAGGGGGCTGAGAACCTGTACAGGGGCTGGGGTGTGAGACAGAGGGCTGAGAACCTGTAAAGGGGCTGGGGTGTAAGACAGAGGGGCTGAGAACCTGTACAGGGGCTGGGGTGTAAGACAGAGGGGGCTGAGAACCTGTACAGGGGCTGGGGTGTGAGACAGAGGGCTGAGAACCTGTAAAGGGGCTGGGGTGTAAGACAGAGGGGCTGAGAACCTGTACAGGGGCTGGGGTGTAAGATAGAGGGGCTGAGAACCTGTACAGGGGCTGGGGTGTAAGACAGAGGGGGCTGAGAACCTGTACAGGGGCTGGGGTGTAAGACAGAGGGGGCTGAGAACCTGTACAGGGGCTGGGGTGTAAGACAGAGGGGGCTGAGAACCTGTACAGGGGCTGGAGTGTGAAACAGAGGGGGCTGAGAACCTGTACAAGGGCTGTGGTGTGAGTCAGAGGGCCTGAGAACCTGCACATGGGCTGGGGTGTAAGACAGAGGGGGCTGAGAACCTGTACAGGGACTGGGGTGTAAGACAGAGGGGGCTGAGAACCTGTACTGGGGCTGAGGTTTGAGGCAGAGGTGCTGAGGGTCTGAACAGGGGCTGGGGTGTAAGACAGTGGCGGCTGAGAACCTGTACAGGGGCTGGGGTGTAAGACAGAGGGGCTGAGAACCTGTACAGGGGCTGGGGTGTGAGAGGGGGCTGATAACCTGTACAGGGGCTGAGGTGTGAAACAGAGGGGGCTGAGAACCTGTACAGGGGCTGGGGTGTGAGAGGGGGCTGATAACATGTACAGGGGCTGGGGTGTAAGACAGAGGTACTGAGAACCTGTACAGGGGCTGGGGTGTAAGAGTGGGGCTGATAACCTGTACAGGGGCTGGGGTGTATGTGAGTTCTCTGCACTATAACCTGATAACCTTAAAAGGCAGCTGCCTAGGACATCTCTGAGTATCTCATACTGTTCTAGCTATATTTAATATATTAATGACTATGATATAGTAACTTCAAAGGATACCTATATATAGGGTGCATAGTATACGTATAAACAATCATTCAATAGTCCACAAAAGTACATATTGTCTGCTTATCACTATTGGCATCTGAATTGAATTGAGTGCCTTGGTCGCTCCAGAAAAAAAAAAAAAAAAAAAAAGGGCAAGTAACATATATGTGGAGCACTCAACCATTTACACTCAGAGGAGATCGCCAGCACATATTACACTACACAGTCTCTTCTATGTAAATAGATGTTCAACGTCCCAGGGGGTGCCACAATAGAATCTAATATTATGAAAATGTAAGCATAAACAGATCAGCAGAAATTAAGAGCAAGAAAAGTGTATCTGCATAATATCCTGAAGTCTTTTGAAGAAAAAGAAAAAAAAACTGTCAGGACCTCTCTGAAAGTCTCACATTTAGCCCATGCCAATTCTCAATGTGACTGTCGCTGAATAAGTTTAAATATCAGCTGGTTTTCTTTCTAAAACTAGCAAGTGCGATCCCTGTAGATCAGATTTGTGAGAGTTCCCATCTTGAGAGAGACCGGCAAGGATTCCAACATTTTTGTATTGTGTAGATGTTAGCTTGTTATTAAATAAGCTCCATTTAGTTAGTAGAACAGTCCTTACCATCCCTGTACATCCTCAGTGAATAGATAGAACAGCGCCTAGATCTGTTTACTTGCTACACTATAAAGGGCCCCCTAATAAGGTCCTAGAGAATTTAGACGTTACAAAAGATTATAGGAGCGCCTAAAAGGCTGAGGTAAACCACAGGTTCCTTATAAAATGTTACGTTCCATAAACAATGTCATCAATATTTTAAGTGGGTAGAAAGACCCAATGAGATCCAAAAAGATGTAAAATGTATACAATTTCCTTTAATCATATAAAACCAAATAATTTTATAAAATACAATGTATCTCCAAATATAACTAGATGCTAGCAATGTTCCAGCAATAAGTTGTACACGGTAAACAAGATATGTCTGTTTATAGGGAATTTAAAACAATATCAGATCAATAAGAACCCCAATTTTGTGAATGTGTATAAAAATGAAACTAGTATAAGTGATCTCCTGTGATTACCACAAAAGGGACTGTATATGTGATAATATCACACCGGGTGACAACAACTCAGTAAATTACTAAATTGCAACAAACAAATATTTTCTTAATTGACTCAAAAAGTAAAAATTAAATAAAAAGGTGGGTGTTACCAGAGTACCGTGACAGTAAGCTGGAATAAAGACATTCAGTGCATATTCAAAAATCTAAACCTTGTAACAAAAAGTAATTCAAATACAAAAACAAATAATAATTCAAATATAAAAACAAATGTGAAAAGGAAGTGAGAAAAAAAGAGAAGCATAAACTGCAGTACCTTGTGAAAAAAAGATTGATACCGGTATGATCTGTTTGAGATTTACCAGTTAAGGTAATGTATGTGTTAACACAAATGTGCCAAAAGATAGCTGATATTAAGAAGATGATATTGGTCTAAATACAAATCAATAAATGTCCTAAAATAATTTTTGGGTGTGTTGAACCTTATAAATAAAAGCACAGTGATTATCTAGCAATCATAAAAAAAACTGAGAAAAAATAATTGTTTGGTAATAAACAACATAATGATAATAAACAAAGTCCAATGTCCAATGGGGAAATAATCCAAATTTGGGCCAATTTTTTGTGGATGAAATCGGTCTTTAAATCCAATGGTCCTCGAAGATCCTGTGGAAAAATATAAAGTGCACTAAACAAAGGGCTTAATGTTCAGTTTAGTGCACTTTATATTTTTTCCACAGGATCTTCGAGGACCATTGGATTTAAAGACCGATTTCATCCACAAAAAATTGGCCCAAATTTGGATTATTTCCCCATTGGACATTGGACTTTGTTTATTATCATTATGTTGTTTATTACCAAACCATTATTTTTTCTCAGTTTTTTTTATGATTGCTAGATAATCACTGTGCTTTTATTTATAAGGTTCAACACACCCAAAAATTATTTTAGGACATTTATTGATTTGTATTTAGACCAATATCATCTTCTTAATATCAGCTATCTTTTGGCACATTTGTGTTAACACATACATTACCTTAACTGGTAAATCTCAAACAGATCATACCGGTATCGATCTTTTTTTCACAAGGTACTGCAGTTTATGCTTCTCTTTTTTTCTCACTTCCTTTTCACATTTGTTTTTATATTTGAATTATTATTTGTTTTTGTATTTGAATTACTTTTTGTTACAAGGTTTAGATTTTTGAATATGCACTGAATGTCTTTATTCCAGCTTACTGTCACGGTACTCTGGTAACACCCACCTTTTTATTTAATTTTTACTTTTTGAGTCAATTAAGAAAATATTTGTTTGTTGCAATTTAGTAATTTACTGAGTTGTTGTCACCCGGTGTGATATTATCACACATACAGTCCCTTTTGTGGTAATCACAGGAGATCACTTATACTAGTTTCATTTTTATACACATTCACAAAATTGGGGTTCTTATTGATCCCCACGTCTTCCATTCTTATTGATTATTGGATCTGATATTGTTTTAAATTCCCTACAAACAGACATATCTTGTTTACCGTGTACAACTTATTGCTGGAACATTGCTAGCATCTAGTTATATTTGGAGATACATTGTATTTTGTGTTTTATAAAATTATTTGGTTTTATATGATTAAAGGAAATTGTATACATTTTACATCTTTTTGGATCTCATTGGGTCTTTCTACCCACTTAAAATATTGATGACATTGTTTATGGAACGTAACATTTTATAAGGAACCTGTGGATAACCTCAGCCTTTTAGGCGCTCCTATAATCTTTTGTAACATCCCTGTACATCCATTCTGTTGATCTTGGTCAGACAACACTATTCTATCGTCTCCCCGCTCCTAGCCACTTGCCCGGGAGAATTACCCGGGATTGGTGTGTGGCGCTCTGCGAGGCTACGGCCCGCCCGAGTTTGGAGTCTCCAACAGCTGATATAGCTAAGCGATCCTTTCGCTGGAAATTTTAACACTGCCAAGGACAATTACCCTTTAAGCCGATTGGGAGGAAAAGGGAAAAGAAACATTCGCCTCTTTGAAAATATCCATACCCCGCAGGAACTGAAGACAGAGGGTAAGCAGTGGATATCCTACTGGTCGCTGCCTGGGGATTGCAGGCTTTGGCTACTGCCTACGGGTGGTCAGTGAATGAGGCAGCTGCGGTGAGGAACCCTCACGGTACCAGGTGCAGACAGCGTGTGGCAGGGCATCCGTTCAGCTATCCCACTGCACTTGGTGAGGGAAGCGGAGTAGCCTAAAGCTGAGGCAACGGATCTGTCGGAAGCGGCGCTGTGATCTGATGTAGCCGGATTCGGATAATAGCTTGCAAAGTATCCACTCAGGTGGATAGCGGTGTCTGGAGACAAGACCTAATCAGCGGAGGCTTAGCAAGCACAGGCACTGGCCGGGGCGTGATACAGGAGCTGTCCCAAATCAGCAGCGCTCTGCTAAGGTGCAACAAGCAAGAAAGCCGGGCTATATCGAGGCACAGAGAAGATGTGTAAGGTATAGGCTGTTTACAACATACTGAGTCTTACCTTTTTTAAGCAGCTCAGGATCTGCACTGGCTTCAAATTTCTTGTTGGCTGCTGGGCTGGCCGTGTGTAGCTGGGGATTTGCGGTGAGAGGAGAGTGTGCTGACACGTAGTCAGGAAAAGGAGGAGCTGCAAGTGGGACATTTAGATACTCTTTCCCAGACATCTCTTGAGGCTGCAGTGGTAAGATTGAGGCTCAAAACCTGACATTGATAAGTGTTCCCTCTAAGCTGAATGATATTGCCCTTGCCCTGTGCGCTATTACAGTGTTTTACATGTTGTTAACCTCTTCCTGAGCTGGTGAATTCACAGACACTAGGATTTCTATTGATGGCTCCCTGCATTATATAAAGGTGTCCTTGTCTTTTCTCCAGGACCGCAGGGAAAAAACTGCTTGCTTGATATTTTATACTAATACAACTGGGACTAACAGATAAAAGCTCGTTACAGAGCCTCTTAAGAATACACGCAGTTTAATACCCAAAAAGGACAGAACCATAATCCATGTATTATAATACAAGCTATATATGCGTGTAATTCATGAAAGAGAGAGTGTATTATGTTTTGTATTTAACCAGGACAGGAGAAATGGTTTATTGGTATCTTCTGCAATAATTCTATCTGTCGTGGGATAAGAGCTGTAATCTTGGAATCTGTATAGCTATTAATTTTCTGACGCCTTGTTATATTATTTTTTTTTTTTATTTTTTTTTTGCTTGTTTTAGGATCTGCCAGTGTGTGAACTAGCATGTTAAATGGTTTATCTCATTTAGATATACCTACTCTCAAATTCTTATGATGTAAACCGGGCTGCTATTTAGAACAAAACAACGTTATTTGTTACACAACCCCAGCTATAGGCAATTATCCCCGGGTGTTTTGATAAATAGCTCTGTGTGTCTATGAGAACGGGGGGGGAAATAAAGAAATAAAAAAATAAATAAATAAATTATTATCCAGGCAAGGTGAAGGGGGGAGTGTGAAAAGTTTAACAATTGTTATCGAAATTAGCTGGTCTTTCGCTTGTTGCTTGATCTTGGATTTTGGACACATACTAGATATTAGTATCTTGCATAGGAACTGGTCATAATAGTGGTCACAAAGCATTTGATAATTGTGGTCTTTCTACTCTGTATAGGGATATTAGAATTTAATATAACATTATTCTTCTCATTAAAGCAGAGAAGATATTTTTTGCCTGCCAGGTGTTATGGAGCTTATCTTGCTCACATTAATTAGGTATATCTAAATCAATAGGACACCAGAGCACCAACTCACTTTTTTTTTGTGTGGGCATATATTTTCACACCCCACAACAGGAAGTAGACAACTGTCACTTTTACATTCACACCGCTCTCTGCAGATAGGAGAGAAGCACATTGGAGCACTTTTATTTTTTTCACTAGATCAAAATCTTTTTTTTTTTTTTTTTTTTTTTCCTCTCTCACTTCACTTAATTTTTTGCTTTCCTATTAAACACGCTTAGGAGAACCAGGAGGGTAGGAGATTAGATAGTAGTTAGGAACTAGCAGACTTGGAGTGCCCCCTTCTAGCTCTCCTCTTCTCACCATATTTTTTATCACCTTCTTTCTTTTAATGGAAAGATTTGTCACTCAAGCTAAAGCTTCTTCGCCCAGAATGCCTGTTAAAGGCAAAGACAAAAAAGCTAAACTGGGCGAGCCCAGTTTAAATAGCTCTAGTGAGACATTACCCAATATAAATGACATGCAGATGCTAATCACTCATTTAACTGATTTATTTACCCCACAGTTTGAGATAATAAAGGCTGAATTAGGCACGATTTCATCGGTAATATCTAACCTCTCTGTGGAGGTCAAACAATTCTCCAATAGAATGCTAGAAATGGAGAATAGAGTTTCTGAGCTAGAAGATCAAGCCAATGTGCAAGATGACATTATAACTAAACAGAACTCTAAAATTGCCAATCTGCAATTGCGTCTGGACGACCTGGAAGATCGTTCCAGATGCAATAATATTTGAAATATTGGCCTCCCCGAGACCCCGGAATTTCAGGATTTATATCATTTTACATCCTATATATTGCCCCAGGCCTTAGGTTTTCCCCAGCAGAGGCTTCCCATTGTCATAGAGAGAGCCCACAGAACGGGCATTAAAAATGCCCAGCCTGAGGGATCTCGTCTAAATAGAATGTGCATTTTTAGAGTTTTGAATTACCAAGATAAGGTTGAATATCTGAGATTATTCAAAAAAAGAAGTGAACCACTTATGTTTGGAAATAACAGAATTTTATTATTCCAAGATTATTCGGTAGAAACCTCCTTGAAAAGAAAGATAATGGCACCGCTCTGCTCGCAACTTATTAATAAAGGCTATAATGCATGGATGGTATATCCTGCTAGCATAATTGTTGAACAGGACGGTGCCAGAAAAATGTTTCGAGAGGCGGGGGAGGTAAAAAAATTCATAAATGATAAATAACTGACTGCTCAGCTATTTAAGGTTTATCTTGGTCTCCTATAAATGAAGGGTGTGTTAGGTACCAAAGTCCTTTATCTCTTTTTTGGGAAATGTATGTTTAGAAGAGAATTAGGTATTTTTGCTTTTATTATTATTAGAGGTTTTCTTTTCCCTTTTTTTTTTTTTCTTCTTCTTCCTTTTCTCCTTTCCTTTTTCTTACCTTTTTTTTTTTTTTCTCTTCTCCTCTTATTCTCTCTTCTCCTTTTTGATCTCCCCCCCTCCGGGCCCGCAAGAGGAATCTTTATCTGTTTGTTCCGTTAAGAGATATTAAACTTTTATCTTGGAATGTAGGAGGGATTGTCTCTCCTATGAAACGTAAGTTGATTATTAAGTTATTGGCTAAACAAAAAACAGATATTGCTTTTATTCAAGAGACTCATCTCACAGAACAGGAAGTTGCTAAGCTTAAGATAAAATGGGTGGGAGAGGTAATTGCCTCTTCTTCAAGCAGGAGAAAATGTGGCGTGGCAATATTGATCAGCAAATCTCTGGATTATAAGATCATACAAGTGGAGACGGATACCACTGCAAGGTTTATTTTATTACAAATTATTATTAATAATACTAAATACGTTCTCTGTAATGTGTACGGCCCAAATAAATTCTGTAGTGATTTTTGGGAGAATGTTAAAGTTAAACTTTTTCCTTATATAAAAGAGAACCTTATACTAGGTGGAGATTTTAATATGGCTATGTGCCCAGAAGTAGATAGATTCTCACAGAAGAATCTTCCAGAGACCAGGAGAAGCTCTAAATATTTCACCAGATTTTGTCGTAAATTACATCTCACTGATATATGGCGGTGCCTTAACCCGGATCTACTAAACTTCACGTGTGAATCTAAAGCACACAGGACATTCGCTAGGATAGATTTATTTCTAATTTCCGAATCACTTTCGATTTGTAAAATAGAGGCTGGAATTGGTGAGATTGTGACCTCGGACCACTCAATCATATCTTTAACATATAAATGCTACAACAGCAATAAATTCAAAACGCCCAGGGTTTTTCATTATCCATGTTATCTTTATAATAATCCCAGATTTAGTCATTGGGTAAAACAGTCTTGGAAGGATTATAGTACACGTAATATTTCTTATTTTCATAAGATTGAAACCTTTTGGGAGGCATCAAAAGCGGTTCTACGTGGTGAAATCATGTCATTTCTAGATATTAAAAACAAGAAACAACGTGCCCGAGACCTGCAACTTACTAATCAGGTTAAAAATGCCTATAAAAAATATTATGGAGACCGCTCCAATAGTAACTGGAATAAGTATACAGCTCTTAGAAAGGAGAGGGACATATTCTTAGCTCAAAAACATCTAGAAGAAGAGGCCAACACCAATCTATATTTCAGGAGCTTCCACGGTAGCTCAGCTAAAAATTTAGCTAGATTGGTCAAAGCAAGGAAAAAGAAGAACTTTATCTCTAGTTTTAAGGAAGGAAATACAAGATATACCAATACAGAAGAGATATGCTGAGTTTTTTTTAAGTATTGCAAGCAATTATATTCCAAGCAGGAATGCAATTTCATTAACCAAGAAAATTTTTGGGATAAGGTCACTCTACCCAAGATACAGAAAGAAGAATTAGAATCTCTGAATGCTCCGATCACTACTGAAGAAATATTAAAAGCCATTAGTTCAAACAAATTGAACAAAGCCGCTGGCCCTGATGGGTTTCCTGCAGAGTTTTATAAAAGTCTAGCGGTAGAAATAACTCCAGTTTTAGAGAAATTGTTTAATAGTTATTATATTACTAACAAACCAATTTCAAGTCTTTTCGCTGCGGCAAATATATCACTAATACTGAAAAAAGGGAAGAACCCAGAAGATCCAGCCTCATATAGGCCAATTTCAGTCCTTAACGCGGATTATAACATTTTAACTTCTATCATCGCTTGTAGACTTGCAGGGTGCTTGGACAAACTTATACATCCCGATCAGGTCGGATTTATGGCCGCGCGAAATTCTACCAAGAACATTAGGAGATTAACTACGTTGGTAGACTAAACAACAGGGAATAGAGGAAAAAAAACCTAAATTCATTACAAGATATAATAATCAACATTATAAGATTAAGGGTATAATGAATAAACATTGGAAGGTGTTACAATTAGACCCCATTCTGAATAAATCCTTGGGAGAGAGACCAGAAATGGTGTTTAGGAAGAATAGGGATTTAAAAAATATCTTAGCTCCTAGTAAACTTCGGAGTAAGCCAGGAGTAAAGATATCTGACTGGGGGACTAGTACAGGTACATTCAAATGTAAAAAGAAAGACTGTGTAATGTGTCCACATATACCTAATAACCATAATGTTATTGAAAATTATGACAATTCAAGAAAGTTCTCTAATAAGGACAGGTGTACTTGTATGAGCACCTACGTAGTGTATCATCTTAAATGTAAATGTAATTATATGTATGTAGGTAGAACAAAAAGAAAGATAAAGTATTGATTCAGGGAACATCTTAATAATATTGAAAAGGGGTTGGATACTCATAGTGTGTCCCAGCATTTTAAGTTGGCCCATAATTGTGATCCAAAGGACTTAGAAATTAAAGTTATAGAATGGGTCCCTCCTAATATATGGGACACTAATAGGCTACTCAGGTTAAGGCAACGAGAAACATTCTGGATAAAAAAGTTGGAGTGTCTTTATCCACAAGGGTTAAATATTGAATTGGATATACAGGCCTTTTTAATGTAATGTTTTACAAGGTACAATATTTATTCTATATATATATATATTTCTAAGTATATTATTATGTTTTTAAATGTAATGTATATTTATTTTTAGATGGTTCAACATTTTATAATAGACCAGTATTTATGGTTTTTATGAAGGCATAGGTAAGCATATTTTTATTTATTGAATTGTATTTATAATATTTATGTATATTTACAAAACATGTGCATATCAGGCCAATAGAGGATCAAATGATGCTATATGTTTGTTTGTAATATGATGCAGTTAACAACAGTATGTATCTATTTATTCATTCATACATTTTAAATCCCCAATTTAGGATATAAAACAATGAAACAGTTAATGCTATCAATTAATGGCTGTTACCGCCTATAAAAGGAAGGCAGTTAGAGGTAATTGACACTCTTGAAAAACTTCCAGCACGGAACGAAACGTACATCGAGTGAGGGGGCACATCTAGTGCTCATAACATTGCTATTTTGGTAAGTCCGGTGAGGCCGCAAGTGGTGTGTTGTTTCACCCATTAACTTACACCCAGCGGGCTGAGGACTTAGGTCTCTGTGTATATATATGTTATATTTTTTTAACATCTGCTGTGTGGAGAGACGCATTGTGCCGTCTGGAGGAGGATCCGTATTAGGACAACAAGCCCACAAAGACTAACCAATAGCGTGGGGTCCATTCACGGAAGAAGTTACCGGATTGGCTCTGAACATAATAAGCCCACATACATCCGGGGAATTGACGCCACACACAGAGACATTGGAGTGGAAGAGACCGGGAACAAAGCGGGTGATATAATACACTGCTTGTATTATTTTTAAACATTGTGAGTGCGATTCTTATGTGTGATATTTTTACTTGGTAAAATAAACTTGTACTATCTGTCTGCACTTAGATGCGTTTGGGCGCTCTTTTTTCTCTTTTCTCTAGACTATAGTTGGAATAGTGATCAGTTCAAAGATAGAAATAATTTAAATGACAATGCAGTTCTCACTTTGGACGCAGTCAAGGCTTTTGACAGCATAGCTTGGACTCATTTATTTAAAACCTTAGAGAAATTCGGCTTTGCAGAAAATTTCCTATACTTTGTTCAGAAAATCCATTGGAAGCCAGAATCTTTTCTGCTGGTTAATCGGATGCTTTCTCCTAAGATAATATTAGAGAGAGGAACAAGACAGGGTTGTCCTCTCTCACCTCTCTTGTTCAATATCGCTCTTGAACCGGTGGCAACCAGATTGAGAGAAATTCTGCCGGGGATACCAGATTTAGACCCAAATTTAAAAGTCTTACTTTACGCGGATGACATTTTAATATGTTTACAAAATACCAGAGATACAATCCCCAAGGTCATAAATACATTGGAGGAGTTTAGCTCCTTCGCGGGATACAAGTCCAACCTGGATAAAAGCGAATTTATGTGGCTAGGCAAACATACTAATCGACAAACTAATGTAATGTTTCGTACAGTTTCAGCCATAAAATATCTGGGGCTGGAGATTCATAAAAATCCCAAACACTGGTATTCAGCGAATTTTGGTGCGCTCTTTCAGAAGATCAAAGAAGATCTTGAGTTATGGCAGGCTTTTCCTTTATCCATATCTGCATCCGTCAATTTGATCAAAACTATAATCTTCCCACGGATTCTTTATCCTATACAAAATCTCCCATTAATTTTAACAAACAAAGATTTATGCAGATTGAATTCCTGGTTTTCCAAGTTCATTTGGAAAGCTAAAAAACCACGTATATCATTGGAAAAATTGTCACAAAAAATCTTTAATGCTGGTCTAGCCCTTCATAATATTAGATATTACAATATTGCAACATTACTTAAAATAGCTATAGATTGGCTAGCACAAACGAATAGGGTTACCTCTTTTGATTTTGAATCCCGACTGATCCACCCATGGTCTCTGAAGGCTCTTTTACACTGCCCGATACAAGAACTTCCGCGAAAAGTCTCTATATTACAATCTTTCAAAAACCCGATTTACGCATGGCAGAAGTTCTGTTCCATATTAGAATTGAATCCTTTATTTTCTGACTTTCTACCTATTAGGGGTAACCCGCTTTTTACGCCGGGAATAGACCAAAAAGTATTCCTAGAGTGGCAGGACAGAGGCCTTAAGGATATCTATCAGTTATTGAATGATCAATGTCAGATTCTTTCTTGGGAAACTATTGTCTCAAAATACTCGCTAGGCACAGGGAATCAATTTGCCTATTTCCAGGTCCGTCATTATGTTAGCTCCCAAAGTTGGTATTCTTCAATTAGGTCTGAGTGGTCCGAGGTCAAGATCTGTATCCAAAAATTTATAGCCGGAGACATATCAATTTCTTTAATCTACGATATACTGCTCACTAAACAGGGCATACTGTTGAGCGAAAAATTGGTTAATTTGTGGATAAATTGTATCCCTACAATTGATCAAGAGAAGATTTCTCGTAGCCTTGAGTTGGTAGCTAATTATCCTATTTCGGTAAGCTGGAAAGAATCTCATGTTAAATTAATGAATAGATTTTATTTATCTCCCTCTAGGTTAGCGAAATTTTATCCTCTTAAAAAGGCTGATTGCCCGCGGTGCTCATATGGTAAAGCATATGTTATGGCACTGCCCAAAAAATATAACAACTTTGGCAGAAAGTTCAGTTTTGGTTTAATAGGCTCTATAATGGGGCTTACTCGCTCTCTCTGGAAGATATAATATGCCTGATACTTAATCCCATGTCAGACCCAAAAACTCGGATTTTGAATACCATTATATTAATTGTTAGATACAATATTTTCAAATCTTGAATCGCTAAGAGGCCTCCTAGCCTAGGGGTAATTCTTAAAGGGATACAATCCCAAATTATATATGAATCCTTTCATCTATCACAGGCTTCAGAGAAAAAAAATCAAGACATTTTTGTTAGAATGGGCACCCACTATTAAGACTTATTCATTACAACTTCAGCGACGGATCCTGTCTCCATTTGTCTCTTCTATCAGCTTTGCTGAGCTACTGCTTCTAAGGTGGAGCCTTGCGGGCTCGGAGGGTTTCCATTTTCCTCCTTTTTTTTATTTATTTATTTATTTTATTTTATTTTCCGATTCTAGTGCTATAAAGAATGGAAGAAAAGAAAAGATACATAGCTATTTATTTCATTCAAATTGTCTTCTCCTGATTGGTGAGGGAGCAAAAAGCATCTAAATTAGTATTGGTTGAGTTATTCTTTTTTTTTTTTTTTCCTCTTTTTTTCTCCTTGAATGTTGCCGTAAAATCAGCTTGAAATAGATATGTATATTTCGGTTATTATGTCTGCTACAATGACGATTGTGTGGTATTTTGTGTTTTTTTACTGTACTGTTTTATTGCTATGTATAATAATAAAAAGAATTTGAAAAAAAAAAAAAGACAACACTGCAGGAACATCACAGCTCTCCGTTCCACCACTAATGTCTGGAGAAACACACTCCCCCCATGAACAGCCTGACTCTATTACTGAGATGCCTTGATGGAAGATATGGTGTTTATGAGTGTGACTTTTCGGATAATCAGTGGAGATAGTAGTAATGGCGTGAAAGTGTGCTGTTTTTAGTTGCAAAGATGATCGCATGCATGGATCAGTCTTACTGTTACATTCCATCGTAGGGTCAGTAGCTATGTCGGTACCTTGTATCCTCCCTCCCAGGGGTGATGTGGCTGTGATCCCATGCCATAGTAAGATAGCCGTTAATCTACACTCCAGTGCCCTGAAATGTCTTGTGATAGCCTCAGTCATTGTTGCCTCCCATCTTTCGACCGCCTCCATTACAATCTCCTCCACCCGGTTAGGCTCAAATGTATTAGTCTGCAATAATTACGCCCAGCACAGGAGTCTCAAATGTGGTAGTTATGAACTACCTTGTAACCCAGAGTCTGGGGGGGTATAGATACGGTAGCCCCAGCCACGCGGTAGTCTGTAAGTAGAGTTAAATTCTCTAGGCACTAGGCAGATGTAGGGCTGTGTGGCTTTCCAAAGAGCATAGGCCAGTATTGTGGTCGGAAATCAGCTCCGGATTCTTACTAGAATAGAACTATTAGTATCTTCCAGTAAAAAAAAAAAAACACAAATGGTTGAACAGTTATATTAATTCTTGGAATAAACAAGTTTAAGATCAGGAGCTTCACTTAGACACGACCTGCCGCTTTGGGAGTTGGCTCCGCCCCCCTGTTATGTGTGTTTTTAATTATACCATACATACAGTTAATCAGAACCATTATTTATTATTATCTCTTTAAACCATTTAATATACTTTTTACAGACACAGCCAGAGCACTGAGAGGTATCAGGTATTGATGTAACGAAAGGATTCACACAGGAGAAAAACCTTTCGTTTGTACAGAGTGTGGGAAAATGTTTGCAGACAAGCCAACTTTCTGAAGACACCAACTTATTCACACAGGGGAAAAACCTTTTACATGTGCAGAGTGTGGAAAAGGTTTTACACTAAACAGTCATTTCAAAGCTCATGAATGGATTCACACAGCAGAAAAAACATTCACATGTACAGAGTGTGAAAAAAGTTTTTCACAAATGGATAATACGAAAACTCATGAAAGGATTCACAAGTGAAGAAACCTTTCACATGTTTAGAAGCTGGAAAAGGGTTTCTATGCAAGTCAGGTATCACAAAACACCAAATATTTACACAGAAAATAAACTTTATAAACAGTGTAGAAACAATTTTTTTTAAACTATCCTAAAGAGGACAAACTCTCTAAATAGAAGAGTCAAGAAATGATCCTATTGTAAATAATAGTTTCTAATTCCCAGTTACAAAAGCCACTACAATGATTGACATCTGGGAGATATATTTAATGTGTACATCATGTGGATAAACCTTTTCTGATAGCAATGTGCATGTTATATACCAGAGGAATTACTGAGGGGAAACTGATTTTATTTAATGACACACAATATCAGTAACACAAATTGATTGATCAAGCAATGTAATTAAATTAGAGCAGGTTTAAATAAGATGATGTCACTTAGGAGGTGGATCTGTATTAGTTAAGGTGGAATACTGTAGTTTGGAAACAGCAAATTTTACACATTGTTTGAATTTATTATGTAATGCTCCTTTTGACTAAATAATGATGTACAACAAAATAAAAAAAATATTGGAATCCAGACCAGTATTTTGTGGGGGGGGGGGGTTTAACCCCTTAATGGCCGCAGAAACTTTCCATTTTCTGTCCGTTTGGGACCAAGGCTATTTTTACATTTTTGTGGTGTTTGTGTTTAGCTGTAATCTTTCTCTTACTCATTTACTGTACCCACACATATTATAAACTGTTTTTCTCGCCATTAAATGGACATTCTAAAGATACCATTATTTTCATCATATCTTATAATTTACTATAAAAAAAATTATAAAATATGAGGAAAACATGGAAAAAAACACACTTTTTCTAACTTTGACCCCCAAAATCTGTTACACATCTACAACCACCAAAAAACACCCATGCTAAATAGTTTCTAAATTTTGTCCTGTGTTTAGAAATACCCAATGTTTACATGTTCTTTGCCTTTTTTGCAAGTTATAGGGCAATAAATACAAGTAGCACTTTGCTATTTCCAAACTACTTTTTTTCAAAGTTAGCGCTAGTTACATTGGAACACTGATATCTGTCAGGAATCCCTGAATATCCCTTGACATGTATATATATATATTTTTTAGAAAACATCCCAAAGTATTGATCTAGGCCCATTTTGGTATATTTCATGCTATCATTTCACCGCAAAATGCGATCAAATAAAAAAATTATTCACTTTTTCACAAATTGTTTCCAAACTTTAGGTTTCTCACTGAAATTATTTACAAACAACTTGTGCAATTATGGCATAAATGGTTGTAAATGTTTCTCTGGGATCTACTTTGTTCATAAATAGCAGACATATATGGCTTTGGCATTGCTTTTTGATAATTAGAAGGCGGCTAAATGCCACTGCGCACCACATGTGTATTATGCCCAGCAGTGAAGGGGTTAATTAGGGAGCATGTAGGAAGCGTGTAGGGTTAATTTTAGCTTTAGTGTAGTGTAGTAGACAACCCCAAGTATTGATCTAGGCCAATTTTGGTATATTTCATGCCACAATTTCACCGCCAAATGCGATCAAATAAAAAAAAAACTTTACATTTTTCACAATTTTAGGTTTCTCACTGAAATTCTTATTATTATGCTTCTCTGGGTTCCACTTTGTTCAGAAATAGCAGACATATATATAGCTTTGGCATTGCTTTTTGGTAATTAGAAGGCAGCTAAATGCCACTGCGCACCACACTTGTATTATGCCCAGCAGTTATGGGGTTAATTAGGTAGCTTGTAGGGAGCTTGAAGGGTTAATTTTAGCTCTAGTGTAGAGATCAGCCTCCCACCTAAAACATCCCACCCCAAGATCCCTCCCAAACAGCTCTATTCCCTCCCCCACCCCACAATTGTCCCTGCCATCTTAAGTACTGGCAGAAAGTCTGCCAGTACTAAAATAAGCCTTTTTTTAATATATATTCTGCTGTGTAGGATACCCCCTTAGCCCCCAACCTCCCTGATCCCCCCAAAGAGCTCTCTAACCCTCTGCACACTAATTATTTGCCCCTGTTATGGGTACTGGAACTGTCTGCCAGTACCCACTATGAAATCAAATGTGGCGCTTTTTATTAAAAATATAAAGCCCACTTTTTCTGTAGTGTAGCTGCCCCCTCCCTACCCTCCCCCCTCTCCCTCCTAGATCCCTTTTTAGTTATTCATTTCCCCCTCCTCTGCCACCCACCACCCTCTCCAACCACCCTCTTCCACCACTTCAAAATTACAAATGCCACTTAGATCGTGGCTGTGCGCACGCACACTCGACATCCTTCGGAAGTTTCCCAGCGAATGGCCGCCCACCTGCAGCTGCTCCCACCCACCAACGATCGGCACCATCGCTGGCCGATGCAGAGAGAGGCATCACTGCAATACCTTGAAAGTGGCTGGAAATGATCAGGATCGCTTCCACCGCTTGAAACCCCTAAGGACGTACAGGATACGTCCTTGGTCGTTACCTGGCCTTTTTTGTAGGACGTACCCTGTACGTCCTTGGTCATTAAGGGGTTAATTAAAAATACAATATCATAGAATAATTAAGAATGCACCATTAAAGACAGAAGGCAAACCAGACACTCAAAGTTTAACGCTGATAATTCAGATAGATCATGCAATTTTAGCTAACATACACCTAGATTACAAGTTTTGCGCTATAGAGGCTGCGAAACGAATGCAACAAAAGTTGTGTTATTTCACCCTCCATATTGCTGCCATTACAAGTTTTTAAAAAGCCGCCTTGTGCGTGCGATATGGTTGCGATGAGCTCCATACCGCACAAAATCCAAGGGCTGAGAATACGTGCTTTTGCGCGCTTTCCCCATAGACATCAATGGGGAGAGTGTGTTAGAAAACTAACACCTGAAGTGCGGAATGGCAATCACCGTAACGCAACCCCATTGATGTCTATGGGAAAAAAAGTTAAGTTTAAACTTAACACCCTGACATAAATCCCAAGTCTAAACACCCCTAAATCTGCTATCCCCGACATCGCAGACACCTACATAAAGTTATTAACCCCTAATCTGCCGCTCCCGATATCGCTGCCACCTAAATAAAGTTATTAACCCCTATTCCGCCGCTCCCCGACATCGCTGCCACTATAATAAAGCTATTAAACCCTATTCCTCCGCAACCCAACATTGCCGACACTATAATAAAGATATAACCCCTATTCCGCCGCTCCCCAACATCGCCGCCACCATATAAATAGGATGAGAGCTATTGAAATTCTATTGGCTTATTTGAATAGCCAAAAGAATTTCAGTAGCTCTCATCCTATTGGCTGATTTGAACAGCCACTAGGATTTCAGTAGCTCTCATCCTATTGGCTGATTTGAATTTAAAAAATCAAATCAGCCAATAGGAATGCAAGGGACACCATTTTGAAACGGCTTTCTTGCGACCGTATTACAGAGGATGCTCCACGCTGGTTGTCTTCAAGGATGGACCCGTTCCGCACCGCCGTGATGAAGATAGAAGATGCCGCCTGGATGAAGAAAGAAGACACCGCCTGGATGGATGAAGACCTCGCTGCCTAGATGAAGACCTCCCCGTCTGAATGTCCGGATTTCAAAAACGGTAAGTAGATCGTCGGGGGTTAGTGTTAGGTTTTTTTTTAACTTTTTTAGGTGTTTGTTTTTCTTTAATTAGGATTTGGGCGTTCTTAAAAGAGCTAAATGCCCTTTTCAGGGCAATGAAAAAGAGCTGAATGCCCTTTTAAGGGCAATGCCCATACAAATGCTCTTTCCAGGGCAATAGGTAGCTTATGTTTTTCTTAGAGTTAGTTTTTTTATTTTGGGGGGTTGGTTGGGTGGTGGGTTTTACTGTTGGGGGTCTTTGTATTTTTTAAAGGGAAAAGAGCTGTTTAACTGAGGGCAATGCCCTACAAAAGGCCCTTTTAAGGGATATTGGTAGTTTATTGTAGGCTATTTTTTTTGGGGGGGGGGGTTATAGGGCTATTAGATTAGGTGGAATTGTTTTTATTTTGGATAATTTCATTTGTAATTTTTTCGTAATTTAGTGTTTATTATTTTTTGTAATCCAGTGTTTTTTATTTTTTTTTAATTTAGTGTTTATTATTTTTTGTAATTGTAGATTAAATTTGTTTTAGTAGTGTTAGTTTTTTTTTTAATGTTTAATTAATTTATTTAATTGATAGTTATTTTTATTTTAGTTTAATAGTAATGTTAGTTTAATAAATAGTTTAAACTAAGGTTTTTTTTAATTTCCCAGGTAAGTTTTTATTTATTTTAAGATAGGGATCTTCTCATTTTAATTTAAAGTTAGGGGGTTGTTAGGTTTAGGGGTTAATAGTTTAATTTAGTTATTTGCGATGTGGGGTCGGCAGTTTAGGCGTTAATATGTTTATTTAGTAAATGTGGTAAATGTGGGAGGCCAGAGGTTTAGGGGTTAATAACTTTATTTAGTAGCGGCGATGTAGGGAAGCTGCAGAATAGGGGTTAATATCTTTTTTATAGTGTGAACGATGTTGGGGTGAGGGGAATAGGGGTTAATAACTTTATTATAGTGGTGACGATGTCAGGGAGCAGCGGAATAGGGATTAATACATTTTATTAGTGGCAGCGATGTCGGGAGCGGCAGATTAGTGGTTAAAAAGTTTAATATAGTGTTTGCAATGTGGGAGGGCCTCAGTTTAGGGGTTAATAGGTAGTTTATGGGTGTTAGTGTACTTTGTAACATTTTAGTTATGAGTTTTGTGTAACAGTTTTGTGGTGCAAAACTCATAACTACTGGTCTCAGATTGCGGAACAGATTGTGTCGGTATAGCCTGGAACGCAAGCATTTTAGCCTTACTGCAAAACTCTATGGAAATCCCACGTAAAAACTTCATTTTTTTGAGTGCGGGACTGATGTTGCATTACAGGCTAAAATGCTTGCGGTATAGCTATACCGACAAGAATCTTAATGGCTGCGTTCCGGTTTTTATGATGAAATGACCATTTTTTTTCAACGTTAAAATCGGAACGCAAAATTCGTAATATACCTGTTTCTAATTTATTTCTATTATGTCATGTTTGTTCTCTTGGTATCCATTGTTGAAGAGTAACCCTAGGTAGGCTGATTTAAGCTTAGGAGTGTGCATGTGTCTTTAGCACTATGTGCAGCAGTGTTTGCAACTATGTATGACAAACTCTGATGCAGTGGAGGCTCCTCTATAGGAGCACTTGAGCACGTGAACCCCCTGGCCCCTGATAAACACCCTGACCCCTGATGAAAAAAAGAAAAAAAAAAGAGTGAGAAATTAAAAAAAATAATTAAATTTTTAAAACTTTTTGCTGATTTAAATTAAAAAATGTATCCAGGCTCCACTGCAGTTTTAACTAAAAACATTTAAAATTGTCATTTTTAATTATTTAGGCTGAAAGTGGAATGGTCTTTTGCCTTATACTTCTATCTATCGCACATGCTGTGCAGTGCGATAGTTAGAAGTATAGGCAAAAGCCCTTTCCACTTTAAAACTGCATTGACTGCAGTGCCACCTACAGGCCAGCCTATAGCTCTCCTTACTGCACAGCTCTTAGTGTGCGAGAGCCAGCTGTCACGTGACACTCGCACACTAAGAGCTGTGTGTGTGGGAGCACTGGGAGGTGGAGCATCGTGGGCTGACATCGGGCGTCATGATCTCATCGGCTGGTGGCGGAAACTACAGTTCTGAAGAGGAGGGAGCTGCAGCAAAAGACTGAGTGCCTGTCTGCCTGCCGAGTGAGTACTGTTTTTTCCATGTGGCATGTGTGTCACCATCTCCCATACTGATCATCCCTTGTGATACTGATTTATATTTCTAATAGAAGAATAAGAAAAAGAGATGGCACTAGGCACATTATATAAATGTTTTCATCAATATGACCAGAATAAGGGGACACTTGTATAGATCATATCCCTCATTCAGACAGACTGTCTGAATGAGGGATATGATCTATACAAGTGTCCCCTTGTTCTGGTCATATTGATGAATACATTTATATAATGTGCCTAGTGCCATCTCTTTTTCTTATTCTTCTGCATCTTCTGCATCATAACTTTATAGAGCCTACACTTACATAATGGGTTACATTAGTATATCTTCTGCTACAGCCTACAATGCTAAACGTTATGCTAGCAGCTTAAGGGCGAGCTGCAATTCCATCCAACATTCAGCAGAGTGACATGGGTAAAGTGCTCCCTCTGACCACATGATGGAGAGCTCACTACTGTGACAAGGTGGAAGTGCACCAGCACCAGCCCTCCCTCTCCTCCCATACGGAAACTTAGATGAGAGGCTTGATGACGGCTCGCATATAAAAACAGTTGTTCTCACTATCCTGGGGCCATGACTTAAAGTAAGAGGTCAGTGATAGCGGACAGGTTAAGAGGACTGGCAGTTAATACATAACAGATGTGTGGGTGTCAGAGCGTTCATTCCCCTCTCACCAGCTCTCTCTCACTATCGGATATTTGATAGCCATGTGGAATGCCTCACATTCTGAGCTCGGCAGCAGAGGTGAGTGATGGTGTGTGGGGAGGAGAGATCTAATTATAGCATAGATGGTATTTTTACATGTACTGGAGATATTGAGGAGCTATAAACTATATACAAGTAGAAAATTAACTTTTCAAATAATGTGTCCATGCTTTGCAGTCATCTTTTTTTGCACAATGATTTTAAATGTGTAAATATCCCATAACCAATGACAAATTACATTAGATTTCAACCATTACAGACTACTGCATGCTGTCTTGTGGTGAAAAGGAGAATTTACAATGTAAAGGGGTAAATTTAATAAATGTGTTTTATATGACCCACCTCAACTTCATAAATAAAAATAATATATATATATATATACATGCACACTGTCACTTACCATTAGTAGCCTACATATGAAAGTCAGAGAGTTTAATTTCAACTATTTGAATTTGTTTTCCTATCTGCTGTGCATTATTGTCAATCCTAACCATGTAGTCTATCCTCTGATCGCTGTCATCTTAACTATGTGTTCAGTGTGCTGACATTGGACTTTGTGTCCATTCTCTGCCTTGTCATATGAGTTTGTGGGCCAGCCCCTGCTTTCTGTCATCTGAACTAGGTATATTATTTTTTAGTTTGTTAGTATAAACAAACATAAGGCAAATGCATTATAGAAGTATATAATAGTTAATAACAAGTTTATGTATGCTGCAGGAAAAGTTCTGAGTAAAAAAAGTGGACTAGTAGGAATTTTTCATGTTGTACCTGGGCATATTTTTCAAGGTGTGTGTATGTGTGTGTATATGTAATTAATAGTAATTTAATACTGACGTTTCAGGGTCTCCTGAAGACTGACTGTGTGTTCTTTTAAATATATGAAGATTTGGTGGATGGTGGGAGCCATATATATATATATATATATATATATATATATATATATATATATATATATATATATATATATATACACATATATAGTGTGTGTGTGTGTATATATATATATATATATATATATATATATATATAGTGAACCCCCATTTGAATAACCCACGAGCCGCCACTGCTCTGATGCTTAATTGCTGAAAATAACTTCAGGTTCTTAAAGGGACATAAAACAAGTTGGGATAGAGACAAAATATAATAATATTTAATTACTTTACCTTCAAATTTATACTAACTGCAGCGCCTCACCATTAACCCTTTCATTTAAGTTTCAGAATTGTACAGCTCTAACTCCCCCCACACATTTCCTTCTATGGCTGTATCTATATCTATTGTTGTTTTGGTAGAATACAAAAGTGAATAGGGATAATCTGCTGGAGCATGCCTAGAAGCTGTGAACTCAGTTGAAATACAATGCCTCTGTCTAAACACTGATAAGGGGGATGGAGTTGGCTGCTCCAGGCAGTTTAGCTATGTAATTAATATTGCTTATTTTTGAAAATTATTTTAAAATACTTGCCAGCAATTTTTAAACATATTTTATGCAAACTATTTTTAATTAATTAGCCCTTTTAGGATATGCACAGATCACAACCTGTTTTATGTCCCTTTAAGCTTTAAAGTATTTTTTCTGGATAGAACCTTATTTGCCTGTGCAGATGTTTTGTAATTTTCTGTAGATGTTTTTTGTGATGCTGAAATCCTCCACAGTAAAATTAGTTCTATGTAGTGAGGAGTAAACAGTTGTGAGATACAAACAGCTGCATTAATTATAATAAAGCTGATTTTGCTACTCTCTCAGATGAGTGATTTTTGTGCAGCAAATCTGTGAGGTTTATTTATTTATTTTTTTAGTGAGAAATTAGTTTCAATAATAGGTTTTATTTAACATGGTGCTAATTTTGGGTTGTACAGTCAGATATGTTTACAGTCATATAAGGGTAATAGTAGAAGCAGCCACTCCAAACCCACCCGTCGGCACCCGATGCAGGGCTCGAGGTGATGACGTCAGAAGCCACCACAACTGTAAATCAGCGAAACGGCAGATACAGCAGCTACGATCTCCAAACACAGAGGCAGGGTGCAATGCCAGGGATGCAGTGAACCAACTGCAGAAGCAAATCCAAAGTCAAAATAGGTCCAGCAGCACAGCAGCATAATAAAAAAGAGACTTTATTAAATAGGATGGCAAAACGTACAAACATGGACAAATCGTCTGATGCGTTTTGCACCCCCTAGTGGCACTTCCTCACAGACTGAGGATAGTACACATATGACCTTCTTATATACTACTCATAAATGATCACATATTAACTATTTAATGTCAAAACTTCATTACAACAAGAACATTAAAAGAATATATTTGAAATAAAATATGCCACGGTTGTTAATATGTTCTCAATATGCAGAATGACAAATTAATGGTTAAAGTATACTTATATTTACATTTATATTTATCGCTTTGCTTTATACTACACAATTCATCAACTATGCAATTAAACCACATATAGCAGGAATACACTACACTACCTAGAATGTGTATGTATATCATCATGCGGCAAAGACCAGGTATTAGTACCACACAATAAAATAAGGTTCAAATAAGTCCTATACCGCATCATAATATCACAAGGCAAAAAAATATAAAAAATAATAATAATAATTGATAAACAAAATGACAGTGTTCTAGCTAATGTTATCATAACCAATTAAGCAGTAGGCAAACAATATTAGCCCATGACTTTACATTCCCCATACAACATAGTGTTAATACATTGACATAATTTATATGATTTATAATTTATAAGAAACTTGATGAACCAAGCATGTGCATAATTGTACACCCATGTACATGAATATGTACAAGTACGCATATAAGTACATGGTATTTTCTCAAAAATATGCCTCTGATTAAGTCAGAAGAATCTGAACTACTATGTAAATTGAATATACACAAAAAATTTTTTAAAGAAAATATCTAATATCCCATTCTAAATTTAAGCCATTGGGAACTCTAGTTTTGAGTCAGTATATCCAATACAATTCCTTTTTTCCCAGTATCTTGTATTTATTTCCACTTCTAGGTGGAATTTTTGCCACATGAATGATTTTTACAGAGAAGTCATCAATACTAGTAAAATGTGTGAGTGTCTCGCCACTGTTGAATCTTTGCAGTAGTTTTTTACATCGTTGACATGTTCCCTTACCCTCACATTGACCTCTCTTGTCGTTTTTCCAACATATTGAACATGGCAAATGTTACACAAATAGACGGCAAATGTAGTCTTACAATTGGCATAAAAACCAATTTCATAAGTTGCTTCATCAGTAAATGATCTAAATGTATTAGTTACATCCATCATGCTACATGTTAAGCATGTTCTTACTCCACATTTAAAGTTTCCTCTCCTTCTCAACCAATTATCACCCCTGGTACCCATTGTATTTGGAACCATGCTAGGAGCTAACCTAGATGCCAGGGTTAATTTTTTTTTTTGGTACAAATTTGCATTTTTCAATGTGACTTTGTAATATATTGTCACCCCCAAGTATTGGTAAGTTTTTCTTGAGAATTTTAACTATCTGCGGAAATTGATTAGTGTATTCAGTCGTAAATACAATGCTATCACTAAAAGAACTAGGAGTACTACTTTCAGCCTTTTTTCTTTTTTACCATGGCCTAGATTTCCAACTTGTTTTTGTCTAATTTTATTGGATCATAACCCCTGGTAATCAATCTTTTAGTGAGTTCATCTGCCTGCTGCATGTATATCAAGTCATCATTGTTATTACGCCTCAATCTGATATACTGACCTCTTGGTATGGCACGGATATCCAGGAAGTCAGTTTGTTTGGGATCATGTCCTCCAACAATTTTTAAACACGTCATTTCCATTTAGGAAAGCAAGAAACAATTCAAATCCAACTTCATCTAGAGGCTCATCTATGATCATAATAAGATCATCAATGAACCTCTTATAAAAAAAAAATCTTATCTGTATATACTCTGTACTCATTGTTGTACATATACTTCATTTCCCAGATTCCTACATACAAATTGGCGAAACAAGGGGTGAATTTCGCCCCCATCGCCGTTCCGCAACATTGAAGATAAAATGTATCATTACATTTTAGGAAATCATGGGTTAGTACAAATTCTAAGATAGAACAGATATATGCCTTGACATTCTCCTCATATGCTGAGAACTTATCCAAAAAATATCTTACGGCTTTTATGCCCAAAGCATGAGGAATACAGGTATAGAGAAACAATATCCACTACTACCCAGGAATAATTTTCCTTCCACTCTTGATCCCTCAAAATTTTAAGGAGATGAGATGAATCTCTAAGATAGCTATATATAATCCTTTCACTATTGGCTGAAGGATAGAATCCAACCACTCTGTCATGGTATATGTGAGGTTAATAAATATATATATTTTAATCATATATCTCCAGATTAATAAATCTGTATTTTTGATCAGACATTTCACTGATCAGAAAAAAAAAAAAAAATGATTCATTCCTCTCAGACAAACTGACTTCAATCATGTTCAGCTCTTCCCCCATTTAGTATGCAGACAGGATGTCTCCAAAGGCTTGAGCATAACCTTTGAAGCCCCCTCCTGCTGTGTAAAAGGCAGCATTTTGATACATAGAACAGGACACAGGCCCATATATATGGATTTCCTCCAAGAGAAATGCCGATCCGTCTGAAGAAATGTGAGAACTGCAAACATTTTTCAAAGGGAACTGATAATTAGCACAAATTTGTTTTGAGTGACTCAGGCTACGTGGCTGATAACACCAGAATACACAGAGAAAACACAGACAAATGCTAAGGTGTTACTCTGAACATACAGCACACAGTAAAGACACATGGCTTACATTATGATTTGAAAACAACTGTAGTTACATTTCAGCATTATAAGAAAATATATATATTTTTAATGGATATGTGACAGTCTTTTATATGATAATAAATATAAACACATTGTATTAAATAGATAATTGCTGCAGGGGATAAATATACTAGGGAAATAAATACAAGACATACAAATTTTGAAAGCATGAATAGCTTAGCCTCTGTGTGTTTAAGAACATGAATAGATGTTTATGGACCTGAAGAGAAGTGATCATTAACATTTATTTTTATTTCAGATCTACATAAACAGGATTTATGTATTCAGGAAGAAATACACAGAAATGTTACATACTACATCTGGGTGAATGCAGTATATCAGGAGTTTTAAATACTACCAATCTGGAGATATAAAAATAAGCTGTTATTTGCAAAGAAATGCCAGAATACTGATAAAATTATAATGCATTTTAAGCTAATAATTAACAGTGTTACATTATTTTAATATAATGCTAGATGTATTTGATGTTTCATATCAAAACGATCAGGAAATTAATCTGATGCCGCTTCACCTATAATTGATATTGGGAAAGACTGGTGCAAGACATTATGGCAGTTATTATACATTTTAAAGAAAGATGTTTTAATGTATAACTGTATTTCTTTGTCATGCTGCATTTATTTGTACTGTCTAATTATAATGCTGCCACCCGGTGTTGCCACGAGAGAACTACAGCCAGAAAGATTTTTGGCTGTTGGAAATGGGATATCCAGTTATCCAATAGAGGGACAAGGTTTCGAAGGGCCACCCATATTTCACACCAATGATTACAATAATAAGTTGTATAAAGAAGGAAGGAGAGACACTGGCTGCAAAGTTTTGTAACTGACTGAAACTGTTTTGCGTGGGACACAGTCAAACTACAAAAACAAAGTGGGCCATATTTCTCCTATTCCATTGCAATTACACTTATTTTATATGAGGTGTGAAATTGGATCCGTTGCGAAAATTGGAAACAGGATTGCTGTTTATTTGGGTGATGTATATAAAAGTTTTATTATAAGATAAGTTATATGCATAGTCAATTTGTATTTAATAGATTTAAAGAAACAGTGTGTTTTAGTTAGCATTTCACAGCCTATATATATATATATATATATATATATATATCGTTTAAATCTGTGTCTGATTGGCTAAGTAACTCATCTATGCAAGTTCTGATATTGTCAGTTAATTTTGTATTAGGATAAATTGCAGTTAAATAGCAGAATATATATATTATCCTATTGTTTTATAAACACTGTTTAGAATTGTATTGCTTGGATGTTAAAGGTTTTTAGTCCCATTGTGTTAAATAAATAAAAGGCTGAATTGTGAAGGTATATCTTTCTGGGTTTTGTAAGAAGGATAGCATATCTTAAGAGTTGGTTTTAACGCATATAAATTTTGTTTCATTTCCTTTTATTGCGAATATACTTCAATATGTTTATGGATATTAACTAAATAAAAGAATTCAGATATTTATATTAATTGTATGGTCTAGTAGATGCATGGTTGATTAGGGTTTCAATTTTTAAGGAAAATTATTTTAAGATTGTGTTTATAACCCTGCCATAAACTTATATATTATTTGGATAGCACTACTAAGATTTTCATAAATATACTGACAACTCAGATAGAGGTTCGAGTAAGGACCTAATTCCCGATACAATGGGCCTCCCTGGTGGCCGTTTAGGATTGTTGTGTACCTTTGGCAAATAGTGAAATAAAGGCACAATGGGAAATTCTGGTATGAAAAATGCTAAATCCTCCTGTTTAAACACGCCTAAGTAAATACCATCATCAAGTAATGTTAACAGTTGTTTTTTAAACACTAATGTGGGATTACCACTGAGAAGTCTGTATGTAGAAGAATCACTGAGTTGACGAAGTGCTTCTTCAAAATAATCACTTTTATTCAAAATAACGATGTTCCCTCCTTTGTTGGAGTTCCTAATAACTATGTCATGATTATTTTGTAGGGACTCCAACGCAAATTTTTCAGATTTTTTCAAATTATTTCTCACAGTTTTTTTGGAGGATGCCAAATTTAGAATATCCCTCTCAACAGATTTTTGGAAGCTATTAATAGCAGCTCCCCTAAACTGTATAGGGTAAAATTCTGACCCACTCTTCTTAGGTCCCAAGGGAAGAGACCGTTCACATAACGTGTCATGACCTTCCTGTAGGTCAATCATAGTACCCAATATACAACATTAAGATTAACTCTATTATCATCAGTAATGTTCTTGTTGTAATGAAGTTTTAAATAGTTAAAATGTGATCATTTATGACTAGTATATAAGAAGATCATATGTGTACTATCCTCAGTCTATGAGGAAGCACCACTAGGGGGCATGAAATGCATCAGACAATTTGTCCATGTTTGTACGTCTTGCCATCATGTTGAATAAAGTCTCTTTTTTATTATACTGCTGTGCTGATGTTTACAGTCATAGAATTTCTTAAAGGGACAGTATACACTCATTTTCATATAACTGCATGTAATAGACACTACTATAAAGAATAAGATGCACAGATACTGATATAAAAATCCAGTATAAAATGGTTTAAAAACGTACTTAGAAGCTTTCAGTTTAGCTCTGTAGAAAAGGTAGTTGGAAAGCCCACTGCAAGTGGGAAATAAGACACTCCCCCCCCTTCTTTTGCATATGAAAAGACCCTTTACACAAACAGGAGCAAGCTGGAGAAGGTAGCTAACGGTATTCAAATAAAACTTCGGGGCTTGGTTAGGAGTCTGAAAATCAGAGCAATGTTCTTTAAAAATAAGCAAAATTATACATTTTTTTAAAAAACAAACTTTATGGGCTTTATAAACAGATCATCTACAAAACATTTATGCAAAGAAAAAATGAGTGTATAATGGCCCTTTAAACAAAACATGTAATATAAGATTAGAAGTGGTGGGTTAACAGCTTTAGATTGACTAACAAAACAAAACCATTATGCGTTAATAGAATTAGAATCAGAAATGATAAGACCCTACACCTTACAAGCAATATTACACATGGAGCAGTATAAAATACCCAAATCAATTAAAAAATATCCACATTTACAAAGATATCATGATAGCTTGGTCAAAACTTTGCAAAAGGGGTAATATCAACCTGAAAGTTTCCATTTACATGTCCATTATGGTCAATTCCGAATTTGAAGTAGTACTATAAACTTACCCTTTTACAATCCGGAGAGATAAAGGATTAGAATATATGCATCAATTAATAGATTTTGATACACAAAAAATTAAGACATTTAAACAAATTAAAGAAGAATTTACTATTTCTAACCTTAATTTTGCGTTTCTCCAAGTTAAGCATTTCTGTGCAACATTAATTAAGGAAAACTCTATGACATGGAGACGGAATAAATTAGAAGACATTATTAATATCTATCTATCTATCTATCTATCTATCTATCTATCTATCTATTAGGTTCTTTTAAAGCGCGGCTATTCACCCGTAAGGGTCTCAAGGCGCTGAGGGTTGCAGTTCAGTCGAAGAGCCAGGTCTTGAGGTCCTTTCTGAACTTAGTTAGGGCGGTAGCTTGTCTGAGGTGCAGCAGGAGGGTGTTCCAAGTCTTGGCTGCCAGGCAAGAGAAGGATCTGCCTCCCGCTGTGGTTTTCCTGATGCGGGGGATGACTACGAGGGCTTGGTCGGCCGATCGAAGTTGTCTGGCAGGGGTGTAGAAGGTAACGTGGTGGTTCAAGTATTCGGGACCGATGTTGTGGAGGGCCTTGAATGCGTGGGTGAGAAGCTTGAAGGTTATTCTTTTGTTGATGGGGAGCCAGTGCAGGTCCCGCAGGTGTTTGGTGATGTGGCATTGACGAGGGATGTCAAGGATTATTCTGACCAAGGCGTTCTGGATGTGCTGAAGTCTCTTTTGGAGCTTGATGGTGGTGCCGGCGTAGAGTGCGTTACCATAGTCCAGTCGGCTGCTGACGAGGGCATGAGTGACAGTCTTCCTGGTCTCGGTTGGGATCCATTTGAAGATCTTTCGCAGCAGGTGAAGAGTGTGGAAGCATGCAGAAGAGACAGCGTTGATTTGCCGGTCCAAGGAGAGCGATGAGTCCAGGATGATGCCTAGATTTCGTGCATGGTCGGTGGGGGTTGGAGGGTGTCTGAGGGCTGTGGGCCACCAGGAGTTATTCCAAGCGGATTTGGTGGGACCGAGGAGGAGGACTTCGGTCTTGTCTGCGTTCAGCTTTAGTCAGTTGTAGCTCATCCAGGACATTATTAATATATATGCCTCAGGGGATTATAAAATTGTATATAGGTTTGTCCACAGATGAAAAAAACTCTCATTATAACTAATATTGCACAGAAATGGAGAAACTCTGGCCTAAATGGGTTTTCATAAACTTTGGTAAAAAAAAGCATAACAAGAGTTGAGAAAGCAACGACATCCCTAGACAGAAGGGAATCACACTTAAAGCTGTTATACCAAACAAATAAAACTCTGTATAAGTTGAATAAATGGTATGTGGGATCTGATGTTAGATGCATAATGGGCAGCCTCCTTGGGGCAAATTTAACCCACTGTGTCCTGGAATGCCAAAAAAATACAATTTTAGCTTAAGATACAATATTGGCTGAGGAAAATCTGGAAGTTAGAAATTAATCTTCCCCAACTCGATATAATAGTTCTCTGTAATGGACAGATATAGGGGACAAGGTTAATCAATCTAACCATCATTTTAGGGCATAATTTAATATTTAAAGAATGGAAAGACGCCATGGCTCCTAAAATTTCTCATTTTCTCCAATCTATTAAGCAACACTAAGTCATAATTCTGGGGAAAAAAACAATAATAAAATTCTTAAGGAAATGGGAATTTTATACAAATGCCTTATCAGAACTGGAAAAACAAAAACAAATTTTAAGACCCTTTAGGTCCTCCATAATCTTAGAACAATGGAAGAATAACAATTAATAGGAATTCCTGAAGTGGCATCAGTTCCAATTTGAAGTGATGATGGGTAAGACGGGGAAGACAATCAATTAATAATATATATTTTTTGTCTTCTCCCTCTCTCAATGTTCTGAGAGGGGAAACAGGGGGATGTGTAAAAGTTAAAATTCCCAATCACATGTACTATTTAATTTTGACACTTGTTCTAAAGTCTATATACAAATCATGTTACATTTTATGCTAATATGTATTTCTGTTGTCATATGTGGTTAATGAATTCACCTCCTGTCTTTAATAAAATCAAGATTATTAAGTCACCATAGGCTATAATAATCTGAATTAATTTAACCTGAACTTTTCTTTTTTAAAGTTAATAGGGTTGCCACCTTTTCTTAAAAAAAATACCGGCCATGAGTGAGGGTGGAGCAAAAAAAGGGTGAGCCACAAAAGGTCAGAGCCAAAAAAGAGATAAATATCATGTAGTTACGAAATATATTGTTATAGCTATTAATAGCAAATTTCACCACACAGCACATTACACAAACCCTATGTGCCATTTGCGTAAACAAAACAAAATGAGCTCACCTTCCCACCTATTGCAATCCTGGATCTCATAGATATGGTGTAAAGTCTGCTAAAATTTTATTTAAAAAATATAAGAAAATATGTTGAATATACTATAGCACTTAATGTACATGAGATATGATTTCTATTTCAAAATCTTTCAAAAGGAATAAAACTTCAAATACTACATACCTGTTGTTTCCCTTTACCCAAGTTAAACCTGGGGGAGATCTCATTGTTCACTATTACAGAGGTGGTAGTGTTTGAGTAGACCCTACCTATACATTTTGCAAAGTGGCCTTTTATATTGAATCTGCTTAAACAAGATGTTAAGTATGGCCATTCCACCCTATCGAAAGGACTTCTCGGCATTTGGAGCCAAAAGAAGTGCATTTGGTATTATTGGCTCTTTTTCTTGTTTTTTCAAAAATAATTCACAAAAACTACAAATGTTTTCAGTTGATGACCTGCCTTGTATAAACCCTGTTTGATCACCTCTGGAAGCATTGTTTTTAACCTAGATGCTAAAGCTTTGGTTAGATTCTTATAGTCTTGATTAAGGAGCGAGATAGGGCGGTACGTGGTGACATTTAGCGGATCCTTGCCACTTTTGGGGATCACAATGATATTGGCAGCCAAAAAGGCCTCGGAGGGTGGAATGTTACCAAAAAAAAAATGAGCGTTAAATAGCTCTGTCAGGGTATTCACTATCTGGGTATTCAGGATTTTATACCATTCTATAGGTAGTTCATCCGGACCAGGTGATTTGCCCGCTGTCAACCCTAGTATAGTTTTATTGACTTCCTCATTTGTTTTAGGAGCATTTAATGTCTTCTAATGAGTTTGAGTGATCTTTGGAATATTAATATTACTATTTTTTTTTTTACTATGCCCTTACTCTTTATTCTTCTTTATTGGAGTAGTAATTCTGAAATTCCTCAACCAAGTCCTGGTTTGTTTTTATGATCTTTGCAGTTTTACTAATGAGGCCAGGAGTTTCCCCGAACGGTTACCAAATCTATAATATTGTCTTTAAGTTTTTTAATGCCCCTAGCTGCCTGCTGGGATAGGTATAAATCCATTTTTTTATATGAAAAAGATTTCCTCCGCCAGAAAAACTGACTTAATCAATAGATAGTTACTATAAGAGTTTGTTAATTTCTCACTTAGGTATTTGAATTGTTTCTGGGTGGCCTTATTATATTTTATAACATAAGAGGTGATCTCTTTCCTGCCTCCCGTATGAAGAGGATCCTCCACGCTCCATGGCTCCGCGGTCGCCAGTCTTCAGTTCCAGCGTCGCCTGTCTTCAGTTCCAGAGTCGACGGTCTTCAGCTCCGCGGTCATCGGTCTTCAACTCCTCCGCTTCGCGCCGGCTGGTTCCTGGAAGAAGAAGAGGTCGCCGCTTGGAAAAAGACTTCACCACCTGGAACAGGACCTTCTCCGCCGGTCTTCAGGACAGGTAAGGACCACTTTGGGGTTAGACTTAGGTTTTTTTAAGGGTTTTTTGGGGGGGTTTATTTTATTTAGATAGGAGCTGGCAATGCCCACCCTATTTAGGGTTTTTAGTGTTAGTTTTTTTTTGGGGGGGTATGGTGGGTGGGGGGGTATTTACTGTTGGGGGGGTTGTGTATTCTTTTGGCAATAGAGCTGATTACTTTGGGGCAATGCCCTGCAAAAAGCCCTTTTAAGGGCTACTGGTAGTTTATTAGATTAGGGGGTGTTTTTATTTTGGGTGGGTTTTTTTTATTTTCATAGGGATTAGGTATAATTAGTTGAAAAGTTTGTAATTGTATTTATTATTTTCTGTAATCTTAGCTTTTTTTTCTATAATTCTATCTTAAAGAGACAGTCTACTCCAGAATTTGGATTAGACTGCCCCTTTAATTTATACCTAGTATATTTTTATTTTTAAAGTAGTGTTAGTGTTTTGTAATTTATGACTAACTTTAGTATTTTGTAAATTAAATATTTTTAGTTCATTTAGGGGGTGTTAGGCTAGGGGGGTGTTAGGCTAGGGGGGTGTTAGGCTAGGGGGGGTGTTAGGCTAGGGGGGGTGTTAGGCTAGGGGGGGGTGTTAGGCTAGGGGGGGGGTGTTAGGCTAGGGGGGTGTTAGGCTAGGGGGGTGTCAGGCTAGGGGGGGTTAGGCTAGGGGGGTGTTAGGCTAGGGGGGTTAGGCTAGGGGGGTGTTAGGCTAGGGGGGGTTTAGGCTAGGGGGGTGTTAGGCTAGGGGGGTTAGGCTAGGGGTTAGGTTTATTGCGTTGTGGGCTATGGCAGTTTAGGGGTTAATAATAGAATAGGTGTATTGCGGTGGGGGCTATGGCGGTTTAGGGGTTAATACTTTATTAGGTGTATTGCGGTGGGGGATTGCAGTTGACAGGTAGATAGACATTGCGCATGCGTTAGGTGTTCGTTTTTATTTTGCAGGCATTTTAGGGAGTTACGGTGCTCCAATACTCAGTGCAAGGCTTGCAACGGCTGCTTTTTATGGCATGGTTAAAATGGAGTAAGATTTCTCCATTTTCGCCACGTAAGTCTTTGCGCTGGATATTGGATACCAAATTGCGCTGCTTTTATATGTTAGCCTATGGGTAGAAAAACTACGTCCGACGGGTGAAATATACGAGCGTAACTTCTATGTTACGCCGTATATAGGATACCAAAAACGCGCATAATCTGGCGTCACCGGCTTTTGCGGGTGACGCTGCATATCGGATGGGGGCCAATATTACCAATTTGTTTGTATGCACTAAACACAAGCATTTTAGTTTTAAGGCTTACAAATTCCACAATTACTGGTCTAGGGAGAGTACAAGTATTATGTCTCATAGGGTTAGTCCTATATACTCTTGCTATACAGAGAGGCTCTCTCTCTTTTGATAGACCCACTAGTGCTGGTAATTGTGTTTCTACAAATTATTTTGAATCAGTATTCTTTATTGTTTCGGAAATACCCAGTATTCTTAATTTTTTTCTGCCTAGAGTGGTTTTCTAGGGTTTCTATTCTCAACATTAAAGATTACACATATATTTGACAATATAAACCCTTAATGTAGGGTTTTGTTAATCAGAGGACCTGATTTCCTTACTACAAAGGGCATAAAACCTGAAACATCCCCTATTAGAAGAGGAGTGGTATCTATCTCTGCTGTGATTGGCTTAAGAATGTTCTACATCTACAAGTTGTCATTTGTGTAAAGGAGGTGGGCCAGAATCTACCTTACAGATCTACCGCAAGTGATTCAGCTGTTTGGCACTCTTCATTTTGACCTAATAAAAACATAATTTATGCTTACCTGATAAATTTATTTCTCTTGTAGTGTATTCAGTCCACGGATCATCCATTACTTATGGAATATATTCTCTTCCCAACAGGAAATTGCAAGAGGATCACCCAAGCAGAGCTGCTACATAGCTCCTCCCCTCACATGTCATATTCAGTCATTCAACCAAAACAAGACGAGAAAGGAGGAACCATAGGGTGCAGTGGTGACTGAAGTATTAATTAAAATTTAGATCTGCTTTAAAAAGACAGGGCGGGCCGTGGACTGAATACACTACAAGAGAAATAAATTTATCAGGTAAGCATAAATTATGTTTTCTCTTGTTAAGTGTATTCAGTCCACGGATCATCCATTACTTATGGGATACCAATACCAAAGCTAAGTACACGGATGATGGGAGGGACAAGGCAGGCACTTAAACGGAAGGAACCACTGCCTGTAGAACCTTTCTCCCAAAAACAGCCTCCGAAGAAGCAAAAGTGTCAAATTTGTAAAATTTTGAAAAAGTGTGAAGCGAAGACCAAGTCGCAGCCTTGCAAATCTGTTCAACAGAGGCCTCATTCTTAAAGGTCCAGGTGGAAGCCACAGCTCTAGTGGAATGAGCTGTAATCCTTTCAGGGGGCTGCTGTCCAGCAATCTCATAGGCTAACCGTATTATGCTACGAAGCCAAAAGGAGAGAGAGGTTGCCGAAGCTTTTTGACCTCTCCTCTGTCCAGAGTAAACGACAAACAGGGAAGAAGTTTGACGAAAATCTTTAGTTGCCTGTAAATAGAATTTCAGGGCACGGACTACATCCAGATTATGCAAAAGTCGTTCCTTCCTTGAAGAAGGATTAGGACATAATGACGGAACAACAATCTCCTGATTGATATTCCTGTTAGAGACTACCTTAGGTAAAAACCCAGGTTTAGTATGCAGAACTACCTTGTCTGAATGGAAAATCAGATAAGGAGAATCACAGTGTAAGGCAGACAATTCCGAGACTCTTCGAGCCGAGGAAATAGCCATCAAAAATAGAACTTTCCAAGATAAAAGTTTAATATCAACGGAATGAAGGGGTTCAAACGGAACTCCTTGAAGAACTTTAAGAACCAAGTTTAAGCTCCACGGAGGAGCAACAGCTTTAAATACAGGCTTAATCCTAGCTAAAGCTTGACAAAAGGCCTGGACGTCTGGAACTTCTGCCAGACGCTTGTGCAAAAGAATAGACAGAGCAGAAATCTGTCCCTTTAAAGAACTAGCTGATAAGCCTTTTTCCAAGCCCTCTTGGAGAAAAGACAATATCCTCGGAATCCTAACCTTACTCCACGAGTAACTCTTGGATTCGCACCAATACAGGTATTTACGCCATATCTTATGGTAGATTTTTCTGGTAACAGGCTTTCGTGCCTGTATCAAAGTATCAATAACTGACTCGGAAAAGCCACGCTTTGATAGGATCAAGCGTTCAATCTCCACGCAGTCAGCCTCAGAGAAATTAGATTTGGATGATTGAATGGACCTTGTATTAGAAGGTCTTTCCTCAAAGGTAGAGTCCATGGAGGACAGGATGACATGACCACTAGGTCTGCATACCAGGTCCTGCGTGGCCACGCAGGCGCTATCAGAATCACCGATGCTCTCTCCTGTTTGATCTTGGCAATCAGTCGAGGGAGCAGAGGAAACGGTGGAAACACATAAGCCATGTTGAAAAACCAAGGAACTGCTAGAGCATCTATCAGCTTCGCTCCCGGGTCCCTGGACCTGGAACCGTAAAGAGGAAGTTTGGCGTTCTGGCGAGACGCCATGAGATCCAGTTCTGGTTTGCCCCAACGATGGACCAGTTGAGCAAATACCTCCGGATGGAGTTCCCACTCCCCCGGATGAAAAGTCTGACGACTTAGAAAGTCCGCCTCCCAGTTCTCCACTCCTGGGATGTGGATCGCTGACAAGTGGCAAGAATGAGACTCTGCCCAGCGAATTATCTTTGAGACTTCCAACATCGCTAGGGAGCTCCTGGTTCCCCCTTGATGGTTGATATAAGCCACAGTCGTGATGTTGTCCGACTGAAATCTGATGAACCTCAGTGTTGCTAGCTGAGGCCAAGCTAGAAGAGCGTTGAATATTGCCCTTAGCTCCAGAATATTTATTGGGAGGAGTTTCTCCTCCTGAGTCCAGGATCCCTGAGCCTTCAGGGAATTCCAGACTGCGCCCCAGCCTAGGAGGCTGGCATCTGTTGTTACAATCGTCCAATCTGGCCTGCGAAAGGTCATGCCCCTGGACAGATGGACCCGAGATAACCACCAGAGAAGAGAATCTCTGGTCTCTTGATCCAGATTTAGTAGAGGGGACAAATCTGAGTAATCCCCATTCCACTAACTTAGCATGCATAATTGCAGCGGTCTGAGATGCAGGCGCGCAAATGGCACTATGTCCATTGCCGCTACCATTAAGCCGATTACTTCCATGCACTGAGCCACTGACGGGCGTGGAATGGAATGAAGGACCCGGCAAGCATTTAAGAGTTTTGATAACCTGGCCTCCGTCAGGTAAATTTTCATTTTTACAGAATCTATCAGAGTTCCTAGGAAGGAGACTCTTGTGAGTGGTGATAGAGAACTCTTTTCCACGTTCACCTTCCACCCATGCGACCTTAGAAATGCCAGAACTATCTCTGTATGAGACTTGGCAATTTGCAAGCTTGTCGCCTGTATCAGGATGTCGTCTAGATACGGAGCCACCGCTATGCCTCGCGGTCTTAGAACCGCCAGAAGAGAGCCCAGGACCTTTGTAAAGATTCTCGGGGCCGTAGCCAACCCGAAGGGAAGAGCTACAAACTGGTAATGCCTGTCTAGGAAGGCAAATCTTAGGAACCGATGATGATCTTTGTGAATCGGTATGTGAAGGTAGGCATCCTTTAAATCCACCGTGGTCATGTACTGACCCTCTTGGATCATGGGTAGGATAGTCCGAATAGTTTCCATTTTGAATGATGGAACTCTTAGGAATCTGTTTAAAATCTTTAGGTCCAAAATTGGCCTGAAGGTACCCTCTTTCTTGGGAACCACGAACAGATTTGAATAAAATCCCTGTCCTTGTTCCGTCCGTGGAACTGGGTGGATCACTCCCATTACTAGGAGGTCTTGTACGCAACATAGGAATGCCTCTTTCTTTATTTGGTTTTCTTGAAAGATGAAATCTCCCTAGAGGAGGAGAAGCCTTGAAGTCCAGAAGATATCCCTGAGATATGATCTCCAACGCCCAGGGATCCTGGACATCTCTTGCCCATGCCTGGGCGAAGAGAGAAAGTCTGCCCCCCACTAGATCCGTTTCCGGATAGGGGGCCATCCCTTCATGCTGTCTTAGGGGCAGTAGCAGGTTTTCTGGCCTGCTTGCCCTTGTTCCAGGACTGGTTAGTTTTCCAGGCCTGTCTGTAACGAGCAACGGTTCCCTCCTGTTTTGGGGCGGAAGAAGTTGAAGTTGCTCCTGCCTTGAAGTTTCGAAAGGCACGAAAATTAGACTGTTTGGCCTTTGATTTGGCCTTGTCCTGAGGAAGGGTATGACCCTTACCTCCCGTAATGTCAGCGATAATTTCTTTCAAGCCGGGCCCGAATAAGGTTTGCTCCTTGAAAGGAATATTAAGTAATTTAGATTTAGAAGTCACATCAGCTGACCAGGATTTAAGCCATAACGCTCTGCGCGCTTGAATGGCAAAACCGGAATTCTTAGCCGTTAGTTTAGTTAGATGTACAATGGCATCAGAAACAAATGCATTAGCTAGCTTAAGTGCTTTAAGCTTGTCCATAATTTCATCCAATGGAGCTGAGTGAATGGCCTCTTCTAGAGACTCAAACCAAAATGCCGCAGCAGCAGTGACAGGCGCAATGCATGCAAGGGGCTGTAAGATAAAACCTTGTTGAACAAACATTTTCTTAAGGTAACCCTCCAATTTTTTATCCATTGGATCCGAAAAAGCACAACTATCTTCCACCGGGATAGTGGTACGCTTAGCTAAAGTAGAAACTGCTCCCTCCACCTTAGGGACCGTCTGCCATAAGTCCCGTGTAGTGGCGTCTATTGGAAACATTTTTCTAAATATAGGAGGAGGGGAAAAGGGCACACCAGGTCTATCCCACTCCTTGCTAATAATTTCTGTAAGCCTTTTAGGTATAGGAAAAACGTCGGTACACACCGGTACTGCATAGTATCTATCCAGCCTACATAATTTTTCTGGAATCGCAACTGTGTTACAGTCATTCAGAGCCGCTAAAACCTCCCCTAGCAATACACGGAGGTTCTCAAGCTTAAATTTAAAATTAGAGATCTCTGAATCCGGTTTCCCTGGATCAGATCCGTCACCTACAGAATGAAGCTCTCCGTCTTCATGTTCTGCAAACTGTGACGCAGTATCGGACATGGCTCTTGTAGCACCAGCGCGCTCTATTCTTACCCTAGAGCAATCGCGCTTGCCTCTTTTAAGTTGCAAGAGAATGACTGAATATGACATGTGAGGGGAGGAGCTATGTAGCAGCTCTGCTTGGGTGATCCTCTTGCAATTTCCTGTTGGGAAGAGAATATATTCCATAAGTAATGGATGATCCGTGGACTGAATACACTTAACAAGAGAAATAAAATATTTTCCTGCTGTGCCTACAAGAGGACTGTAAAACGCCAATGGTTTCCTCACTCGATTGACTGTCACATCTATAGAGGTCATGTGATATCATGCCCCACTTGCATCCTTGGGGTCCTTTTTCACTCTTTTTTTGGATTGGACGATAAGAACTATTGTATTATATTATATGAATCCTGTAATTTATATAAT
Organism: Bombina bombina; assembly: GCF_027579735.1. NCBI lineage: Eukaryota > Metazoa > Chordata > Amphibia > Anura > Bombinatoridae > Bombina > Bombina bombina. The sequence goes on from NC_069503.1 coordinate 94,015,721, forward strand.
CTGTAATGCTATTAATTTTGTTTAAAGTGTTCTGGTGTAGGCTGGCTGTGCTTCTATTTGACTGCTTTAGCTGGAAAGTTGGTTAACAATGTTGCAGTAGTGGTTAGTTGACTGGTATACAATTTATCTTATAATTTAAGCATAATAAGGTTTTGATAACTACTACTTTAAAAGGGACAGTCAAGTCCAAAATTAACTTTTATTATTCTGATAGGGCATATAATTTTAAACAACTTTCCACTTTACTTTTAGCACCAATTTTGCTTTGTTCTCTTGGTATTCTTTGTTGAAAGCTAAACCTAGGAGGTTGATATGCTATTTTTTTAGATCTTGAAGGCCGCCTCAAATATGAATGCATTTTGACCGTTTTTTACCACTAGAGGGTGTTAGTTCATGTGTTTCATATAGATAACATTGAGCTCACGCACATGAAGTTACCTAGGAGTGGGCACTGATTGGCTAAAATGCAAGTCTTTTAAAAGAAATAAAATAAGGCGGCAGTTTGCAGAGGCATAGATGCAAGGTTATTACAGAGGTAAAAAGTATATTAATATAACAGTGTTGGTTATGCAAAACTGGGGAATGGGTAATAAAGGGATTATCTATCTTTTTAAACAACAAAATTCTGGTGTTGACTGTCCCTTTAAGCTCTTGTAAATAATTTAGCATAAGGTTCAAGACTACAGCATATGGAAAAGTTTCTTGTAAATAATACCATGCCGCCCAAAAACAATCCTGGGGATAATCAAGTAAGAACCTCACTAGATTAACTTACTGAAAAACCTCAATAGCAGATACAGAAGGTTCACAGTTGATAAGAAGCTCATAAAGATATTCAGATTTTATCCCAGGAAATCAGGTGCTTCCCGGATAGATAGGGAGAAGCTGAGCAAATGATATCAGACATAGAAGATTACAATACTCGCCTTAATGATAGGTTGTTGGAATTGGAGAAACAAAACAAGTACAAACTCATAATACCAGCGCTATTGCACCACTGATTGTATATAACTAGGTATTTAAAGGGACAGTCTACTCCTTGGTGATCTTAAAGTCTTACCTTAGATTAAGCTGCAAATAGCCTCCTGCACATTTTCTATATCATGCAGCAGGAACAGTAAAAAAGTTATTTTAAAATGAATATTGTTTCTGGCCACTTTGAAATGGCTGCCAAGCTCAGCCCACTGATGACATCATGATCTGGGCTGCATAGGGCATCCAATCACAAAAGGCTCACTAGTTGGATTCAACAGATTGTCTTTGCTATTCAGCAGAGTGCCTAGAAGCAGCCCAGATCATGATGTCATCAGTGGGCGGAGCTTGGCAGTCATTCATTTTAAAATAACTTTTTTGCTGTTCCTGCTGCATGATATAGAAAAGGTGCAGGAGGCTATTTGCAGCTTAATCTAAGGTAAGACTTTAAGATCACCAAGGTGTAGACTGTCCCTTTGACTACCTATTATCTATGTTTGTGATGGTTATTTCTACTTCTACAAATAAATTTGTGAAGTTTATATTTGAAACCTTGTGCAGCCCTTCTATTGTTTGTACTATTTTGGGCGGATGGTTCCCGCACCCCAGAGCTTTGCACCTTACCAAGATTGAGGTCTGTCGGCTGGAGTATTCCACGTTCCCTTGGCGGATGACGTCACTCACCCGGGATGCTGCATCGTTGGATGGTCCGTCGGCTGTTACGGCTATGATTCCACTTTGTTAGACTGTCCCTTTAACTCCTGCAAAGTCAGCTATAGAGCAGGAATGTACTACTGGGAGCTAGCTGAGCATATCTGGTAAACCAATGACAAGAGGCACATGTGTGTAGCCACCAGTCAGCCCCCAGTAGTACATATATTTGATAACAGAAGTGAAATTAAAAGTATCATAAAATTACACATTTTATTTGAATCATGAAAGTGTAATTTCCTATCCCTTTAAGTATGATTTAAGTAACAGAAAATGTCTGTGTATAAAGTCTTGCTGGTGATAATTAATATGGGTTGGTGTAGGTCGGGGGTTAATTTGATATTGTTTTATGTACTGTTAAAGGGACAGTAAAGTCAAAATTAAACTTAAATGGATTGGATAGAACATGACATCTCAAACAATTTTCCAATTTACTTATATTATCAAGTGTCCTTAGTTCTCTTGGTATCCTTTGTTAAAGAGTAATCCTAGGTGAACTCAGGAGTGTGTACGTGTCTTCAGCCAGCAGAGTTTCCAACAACATTTATAGCAATGTTTTATTTTATATATAGTAACAAACACTGCTGCACAGTGCTAAATACACGTGCATGCCCCTAAGCTCATATCAGACTACTAGGTTTACTCTTTAACAAAGGACACCAAAAGAACAAAGCAAATTAAATAATAGAAGTAAATTAAAAAGTTGGGTAAAATTGCTGCTCTATCTCAATAATCAGCGTTTAACTTTGACTGTCAGTTTTGGTTTCTGTCTTTAACCCCTTAACGACCGACGACGTATGGGGTACGTCCTCTAAAAAAATCCAGTTAACCACCAAGGACGTACCCAGTATGTCGTCGGTCTTGGAAAGCGGTGGAAGTGATCCTGATCACTTCCAGCCGCTTTTCGGTTATTGCAGTGGCCCTCTCTGCACCGGACATCGATGGCCGCAGTCGTTGGTGGGTGGGAGCCGATGTGGTATGCAGGTGGGTGGCCACCGATGAGTGCTTGCAGTAAGAAGAGGGCGTGGTCACTGGGGGCGCACACGGACGTGCGTGCGTGCACGGGGGCGGCGGGCAAGCACGTGCATGGGCGGGAGTGGGTGGGAACCGCTACACTAGAGAAAAATGTAATTGTAATAAGTGGGAGAAAGGGGAGAGGGAATGGGTAAATAAAATATCTAAGGGGTCTGGGAGGGGTAGGGGGTTGGTATTTGGAGGGGAAACTACACTACAGATTTTTTTTTTTTTTTAAATCTATTTTTTTGTAAACTGGGTATTGGCAGACAACTGACAGTACCCAAGATGGCTCCCAATAAGGTAGAGGGGGAGGGTTAGAGAGCTGTTTGGGGGGATCAGGGAGGTTGGGGGCTAAGGGGGGGATCCTACACAGCAGCATATGTAAATATGCTAAAAACATAAAAAATAAATAAAAAAAAAACTTTTATTTTAGTACTGGCAGACTTTCTGCCATTACTTAAGATGGCGGGAACAATTGTGGGGTGGGGGAGGGAAGAGAGCTGTTTAGGAGGGTTCAGTGGGTGTGATTTGTCAGGTGGGAGGCTGATATCTACACTAAAGATAAAAGGACAGCAGGAGAGCATTTCCAATCTGAGGCTTTTATAACTGGGATTTAGAAAGTATTAGTTACAATAACATCCATTTTGATGCTTCCATTTAGTGAGTTTGTCCTCTTTACGATAATTGTAAAGAGGTTTGTACACTGTGTATATAAAGTTTATTTGTGTGTAAATATTTGCGGCCAGATTTAGAGTTTTGTCAGTAAAGTCCCGCGTAGCTAACGCTGCTTTTTTTTCCAGCCCACCCTTAAGACAACGCTGGTATTTAGAGTTGTCTGAATGGCTGCATTAGGCTCAGAAAAGGGAGCGTTGAGCACAACTTTCAATACCAGCGTTGCTTACGGTAGCGGTAAAATGGAAAAACGTGCTCGTGCACAATATCCCCATAGGAAACAATGGGGCTGAGCTGGCTGTAAAAAAACCTAACACCTGCAAAAAAGCAGCGTTCAGCTCCTAACGCAGCCCTATTGTTTCCTATGGGGAAACACTCTCTAAGTATACACCTAACACCTTAACATGAACCCCGAGTCTAAACACCCCTAAACTTACACTTATTAACCCCTAATCTGCCGTCCCTGACATCGCCGACCCCTGCATTATATTATTAACCCCTAATCTGCCGCTCTGGACACCGCCGCCACCTACAAATCAGATATTATATATCGCAGTGACCTATCTTTAGACGTAATCACCTAGTGAAATTGAAGTAAATAGTAACTGCAAAACAATTGCTTATAACTAAGAGCAATTACTTTAATGGTCTAGGACTAGGATTTAGGACTAGGATTTAGAATCTGCTATTGAACTACTGACATTAGTTTGAGGTGCTGACTTAACCCCTATGTGGAAAACCACTAGTTACAATGTTGCCATAATCATATGTTGACTACAACGTTGCCTATAACAATGCGTGAATGTGTTGTAATAAATAAAGAGTGACAATTGAATGAATCTTGATGTGCAACAATCCTATTTTTTCTGTGTTTTATTACACGGAATTTGGAATACGTGGGGTAGTAGTAGCACCCTGTAAAACTAATTTATACATAAGGATCACAGTATGTTCATGTGGTTTAGATATAGCTCAAAAGTATCTGATATAATGAGAGACAACGGATATATATACCAATAGATTTTATGCTTGAATCTGAGTTACCCACCATGAAAAAACTAGAATACACAATTGATATTGGGAGTATAAAGCACCTTTAACATTTTGTAGGTGTTGAAGGATATAGAATAAGATAAAAATAGGGATAATGGTAATGTAAATAATTTATAACAGTTCCCCGTCTAATAATAGGTTACTACAAATTGACAATAGAAATATAATCTCCCAAAGTGACTCTGAGAATGCACTAACCCAAACTAGATCACATAGTTTTTTAGGGAGAGGTACAGATTATCTCGAGAAAGCCATAAAAGATAAACCAGAAGGGGAAGGGGCCAAAGGGGGAACCCGGAATTTAAGGGACAGAGCCAGATGGGGGTACAGGACGGACGGTTACAGGAGGAGAGACGATTGGGGCAAGAGACCAAAATGGTAGTTGATAGTATTGACCGACTACAGATAATTAATCTTTCTAACCGGACCCTGACCCCAATACATGAACAAATTCTATCTAAAGGACTGTCATTCTCCCCCACCCCTAACCTCGACAAATTTGAATTAATAAAAGATTTATATCTTTTCTGTAGAAAACTAGCCCTCAAAAAAATGTATACCAATCATGAGGATAATTTGACTGACAAACTAAAAACACTGGACACACTGATTGAGTTATGGAACGAGAATGAAGGAGGAAACTCCACTGAAACTGAAAACTTTTTGGATAAAAAGATTAAATTAAAATCTCAATATATGCCTCCTTTGAACAAGACCCCCCAAATCGAGGTATTTCTAAAAATGGTTATGTCTGACTTTTTGAAGATAAAAGAAACAGGCAAAGCTAATGTAAGTAAGGAAGAACTACAAGCCCTACAAGAAATAAATTCTTGGGAAGACATTTTGGTGAAACCCTCTGACAAGGGAGGGAACATAGTAATCTGGGATAAGGAGGATTATATTCTTGAGGCTAGGAGACAACTGAGTGATAGAAAGTGCTATAAACAACTATTCTCAAATCCAACGGCACAATTTTTGAATGAATACAACATCCTTATTAATAAAGAAAAACTAAATGACCTAATCAGTCAAAAAGTTCCGTTTCCTTCAGGTTAAAACACCTAAAGTTGCCACTTTGTACCTTCTCCCCAAAATACATAAAAATGACAAAAAAACACCAGGCAGACCTATCGTGTCAAGTATTAACAGTCTGTGTGAATAAGCAAGTAGATTTCTAGACTTGTATTTACGGGATATAGTCTGGTCTCTCCCTTCTTTCACAAGGGACACAATGGACATTTTAAGTAAAATTAATGAAGTATCAGTTGATAAAGATGCCCTTCTCATCACATGTGACGTTGAATCACTTTACACGTCAATTAAACACAATTTTGGATGTGAAGCTGTGAGATATTTCCTTAGCATGCCGTCCACTGACAAAATAGAGAGGAACAACTTTATTCTTGAGTTACTAAACTTTGTGCTAAAACACAATTATTTTGTATTCAACGATAAGTTTTACCTGCAAATACAAGGTACCGCCATGGGGTCATCATGTGCACCCACCTACGCTAATATATACTTAAGGTGGTGGGAGAGAGAACATGTATTTTGTGAGGACATGACCAGATTTACTACACATATTAACTTATGGTGTAGATATATAGATGACCTCTTTATTATATGGACTGGTAATGAAGAACTATTCAAAGAATTTATAAGGGTCTTAAACACCAATGTAATGAATTTGAAATTAACATACCATTTAAGCAAAGAAAAGGTTGAATTTTTGGATGTGACTATATTCAAAGATGCGGATAATGTATTAAAATCAGATCTATACAGAAAGAATACAGCGACTAACTCCACCTTGCATTATAATAGCTGTCACACAATTCAGACTAAACAAGCCATCCCCAGTGGGGAATTTCTCATATTGATACGAAACTGTACAGATTACTCGACTTTCAATCAAAGAGCAAAAGAACTGACATCCCGACTCAAAGATAGAGGATACACTCGTGGAGTGATCAGGAGAGCTTATCAAAGAGCGCGGAGAACTAAGAGAGATGATCTGTTAGTGCCTAAAAGAAAATCTGATAATGTATACAATGAAGTGAGATTTGTAACTGGCTTTAATGGTGAATATCAAACCATAACCAATATACTAAACAAACATTGTGACATACTTAAGTCTGATAAAGATCTTGGTGCAGTAATTGGTGATAGAATAAGTACAAGTTGGAGAAGAGCTCCAACCATAGGTAACAAACTTGTGAAAAGTCACTTTTTGAGGAAAAGTACGAAAAACATATGTGGAACATATACTTGCGGTGCATGCAGTTTCTGCAAGTATATACACAATGAACGCAAATTCACCACAATTACTGGTAATGTCAAAAGAATGCTTGGATTCGCAAACTGTAGAACGAAAAATGTTGTATACTGTCTTTCATGCGTTTGTGGAAAAAAGTATATAGGGATCACAACCCGCGAACTACGTATGAGATTAGGAGAACATGTAAATAGCATTAAGAACTGCTTAAAAGACAAGGAAAAGAACAAGAACCTTACCCCTGTGGCTAAACATTACTTGAAAAGACATGGAACAAAACCGGATTTAAAAGAATGCGTTTTACAGGTCATTAAACCTGGTATCAGAGGTGGAGATATAGAAACGATGCTACTACAGGCGGAATGCAGGTGGATTTTCTGGTTGAACACCTTAATACCAAATGGTCTAAATGAACAGGATGGGTACAACTCCTATCTATAATAATAACTGCTTGGTATATATATATATATGCTCTTGATTAGCATATGAGCACCTTACGCATACAGTATAAGCAAGTTAGATAAAAATGGCCAGAGTTATTATACAATTATGTAAACATATTTGTTCAATTTGTTCATTGTACTTAATATGCATTCCTTCCTGCTCTTAGATGAAACTAAGTATCAGATTTTGATTTTCATGAAAGGATAATTTACTGAACGAAAACGCTTATCACTCTCGGATATTAAAATACCTCGTATATAGAAAGTGATCTTACATCAAGTTGGACCAGATATATGATATCCCACTGGCGCCCTTTTCTTACATTGTAAATCGCTACAAATTTTCTCACCAATTTAATGATATCAATACAGCGCACATATCATATGTGCATTATGTGGAAAGTAAAGTGACATCTTAAAACCAAATAACTTGCATTGATCCCATAAAGAAACATCATATTTTAAATTATAGAAATCATATTGTGCAAAGTAAAAGGCCATAAGCAACCGTTACGACCAGCTAACTGACAGGTTGACATTTGTCATTTGACCCATATGTAGAGCTCAATACTACTTTGAAATACCACTATATTTCTTTTCTATGACCTGTATTGACATATACTCGTCTGTCATCTGACCTGCGTATGTAGAGCCTCACATAGTTGTGGGACACTGTCATGTGAATCTATACTGTTCCTTATGAATGTTTAAGTAACATATAAAGAAGCAACACCGAACAGGATATAAAACTCTTTTATTTTGTCATATATATGCTGCTTTTCTAGCATTGTTTAATAAGAGGCTTGACACAAAATTAATACGTCTAATCACAATAGATTTTTAATGGTCCGGTAGCAATTGAGACCTAACTCCTATCGACCGCATTCCTTTTGAAATTCTAACAAGCGTTTAATGTCCATATTTCTCATCTATAATTCTATTGAGCATCAGTGCTCTGTTTACAACTTTGACAATCGCTTACGGTTACGGCTTACAGCCGCTCCCCCAACAGACTGATACTCCCTATGTCTATGAGTAAGCACCTGTGAGGTGCGAAACATGTCAGACTTCCTGCTCTATTGCTGCCATGTCTGTTCATTCTTTTAAATGAATTAATAAATTTGTCTTTTTAAATCATCACACGCTTGGAGTAGTACCTGCCTACCGTCTTCTGTTCCTGAGACTAATACTCCCCTCTGTTCCTGATCATGTGACATGGAACTGACCAATAATGGGAGGACTATTTTGATTGGTTAACACGGAGGTGTGAACGATCCATAAGATTTGATTGGTTATTTGACATATATAGGCTATGTGGCTACACTCAGTCCGGTTAGCCTTTGAGAAAGCCAAGCCAGGCGAAATGCGCATCAGGCGCCATTTCGGCTGTACTATCCTCTAAGTGTATACATGCTGGTCACCTTATATTAGCCATTGTTTATACTATACCAGGATTGGGCTGATTTATATGGGTTAACAGTTCATTTATTTGAGGTTCATTTACTGTTATCGGTTTATTTGTGAACACCGTAATTTGCAAACTCTGCCCTTACCCTCTCACTATTTGTGTCTGTGTATAGTATACCAATTTGTTTGTGTGGACGTACGCTACCTACACTTCCCCTTATCGTTATAATTGTGTCACTAGGGATTAATTTGGACAGATCCACACCGGTCCAGCATTGCACCAGACAGTATAAATACGTTTGAGGTCAATCCTCTTTTTCAGATAGAAATTGTGCAATCCGTGAACCATGTTTTGGTGTGTCTCTGCCCAAAATCCCTCTTACTCATTTTCTGAGTGCTACCATTACTTTTTTGGGGCTTGTAGATAGACAGTCATCCATTATATGTGTATTTTTAATCTAAGTATTAATTACTACTTATATAGTAACTTTTATCTTTTTTGCACAATAAATGTTGTTTTAACGTTGTATACCTACACTGAATAGCCACCTATGCCATCTTTTTTGCGAGTGCTCTATTCTCTGTTCGCTTGTCTCACACATTTTTTTCTACGTTGAAGGATATAGGCCACTAGTTATTAATCAGTGTGTGTCTTAAAGAGACAGACACACACTACTTGAGTGATTGAAAATAACATTGAAGGCATAGCTATTATCCATATTTTTCCCAAAATAATCTATCTGGTTTGAAAATTATTCACTATTTCCCTAAGCCCTATTATACTTATGAACCAATAATCTGCCGCCCCCAACATCGCCGACACCTACATTATATTTATTAACCCCTAATCTGCCCCCCCAAACTACACTTATTAACCCCTAATCTGCCGAACGGACCTTGTCGCCACTATAATAAATGTATTAACCCCTAAACCGCCGCCCACCCACCTTGCAAACACTATAATAAATTGTATTAACCCCTAATCTGCCCTCCCTAACATCGCCGCCACCTACCTACAATTATTAACCCCTAATCTCCCGCCCGCAAAGTTGCCGCTACAATAATAAATGTATTAACCCCTAAACCTAAGTTTAACCCTAACCCTAACACCCCCCTAACATAAATATAATTTAAATTAAACTAAATAATATTCCTAAAATTAAATAAATTAATCATATTTAAAACTAAATACTTACCTAGAAAATAAACCCTAATATAGCTACAATATAAATAATAATTACATTGTATCTGTTTTAGGATTTATATTTATTTTACAGGCAACTTTGTATTTATTTTAACTAGGTACAATAGCTATTAAATAGTTATTAACTATTTAATAGCTACCTAGTTAAAATAATTACAAAATTACCTGTAAAATAAATATAAATCCTAAAATAGATACAATGTAATTATTATTTATATTGTAGCTATATTATAAAAAGTTCAATATTTCTACAACAATTTAGGACAACAATTGAGACAATATCCAAATAATACAGAAACAATATAATCACAAAGGAATCTTTTCCCAATGTTTTATATAAAACAAGCCGAACAGCACCATAAAAGACGCCGAACAGCACTATAAAAAGTGATAACAACAGAATCATTATGTAATAAAGAATTTATGCAATAAAGAATTTATCATTTCCTTAGGATAATATTTCTTCCAAATGTATTTAGTAATTCCAATAGAAATTCTTAGGCCTAGATTTAGAGTTGGGCGGTAGCCGTCAAAACCAGCGTTAGAGGCTCCTAACGCTGGTTTTAGGCTACCACCGGTATTTGGAGTCAGTCAGGAAAGGGTCTAACGCTCACTTTCCAGCCGCGACTTTTCCATACCGCAGATCCCCTTATGTCAATTGCTCCGGTATTTAGAGTCGTGGCTGAAGTGAGCGTTAGAAATCTAACGACAAAACTCCAGCCGCAGAAAAAAGTCAGTAGTTAAGAGCTTTCTGGGCTAACGCCGGTTTATAAAGCTCTTAACTACTGTGCTCTAAAGTACACTAACACCCATAAACTACCTATGTACCCCTAAACCGAGGCCCCCCCACATCGCCGCCACTCTATAAAATTTTTTAACCCCTAATCTTCCGCTCCGTACACTGCCGCCAACTACGTTATCCCTATGTACCCCTAATCTGCTGCCCCTAACACCGCCGACCCCTATATTATATTTATTAACCCCTAATCTGCCCCCCACAACGTCGCCGCCAGCTACCTACACTTATTAACCCCTAATCTGCCGTCCGCACGCCGCCGCCAGCTACATTATAGCTATGTACCCCTAATCTGCTGCCCCTAACACCGCCGACCCCTATATTATATTTATTAACCCCTAATCTGCCCCCCACAACGTCGCCTCCACCTGCCTACACTTATTAACCCCTAATCTGCCGAGAGGACCGCACCGCTATTATAATAAAGTTATTAACCCCTAATCCGCCTCACTCCCGCCTCAATAACCTTATAATAAATAGTATTAACCCCTAATCTGCCCTCCCTAACATTGCCGACACCTAACTTCAAGTATTAACCCCTAATCTGCCGATCAGAGCTCACCGCTACTCTAATAAATTTTTTAACCCCTAAAGCTAATTTTAACCCTAACCCTAACACCCCCCTAAGTTAAATATAATTTTATTCTAACAAAATAAATTAACTCTTATTAAATAAATTATTCCTATTTAAATCTAAATACTTACCTGTAAAATAAACCCTAATATAGCTACAATATAAATTATAATTATATTATAGCTATTTTAGGATTAATATTTATTTTACAGGCAACTTTGTATTTATTTTAACCAGGTACAATAGCTATTAAATAGTTAAGAACTATTTAATAGCTAAAATAGTTAAAATAATTACAAAATTACCTGTAAAATAAATCCTAACCTAAGTTACAATTAAACCTAACACTACACTATCAATAAATTAATTAAATACAATATCTACAATTATCTACAATTAAACCTAACACTACACTATCAATAAATTAATTAAATAAAATACCTACAATTATCTACAATTAAACCTAACACTACACTATCAATAAATTCATTAAATACAATATCTACAAATAAATACAATGAAATAAACTAACTAAAGTACAAAAAATAAAAAAGAACTAAGTTACAAAAAATAAAAAAATATTTACAAACATTAGAAAAATATTACAACAATTTTAAACTAATTACACCTACTCTAAGCCCCCTAATAAAATAACAAAGCCTCCCAAAATAAAAAAATGCCCTACCCTATTCTAAATTAAAAAAGTTCAAAGCTCTTTTACCTTACCAGCTCTGAACAGGGCCCTTTGCGGGGCATGCCCCAAAGAATTCAGCTCTTTTGCCTGTAAAAAAAACACATACAATACCCCCCCCCCAACATTACAACCCACCACCCACATACCCCTAATCTAACCCAAACCCCCCTTAAATAAACCTAACACTAAGCCCCTGAAGATCTTCCTACCTTATCTTCACCATACCAGGTTCACCGATCGGTCCTCGGAAGTGTTGATCCAAGCCCAAGCGGGGGGCTGAAGAGTGACGTCCATCCTCGGGCTGAAGTCTGGATCCAAGCGGCGGCTGAAGAAATCCATCATCGGGCTGAAGTCAGAAGTCCATCATCGGGATGAAGTCTTCTATCAAGCCGCATCTTCAATCTTCTTTCTTCTGGAGCGGAGCGGAGCCATCTTCTTCCAAGCCGACGCGGAACATCCTCTTCAACCGACGCCTACTCGCCGAATGACGGTTCCTTTAAATGACATCATCCAAGATGGCGTCCCTCGAATTCCGATTGGCTGATAGGATTCTATCAGCCAATCGGAATTAAGGTAGGAATATTCTGATTGGCTGATGGAATCAGCCAATCAGAATCAAGTTCAATCCGATTGGCTGATCCAAACAGCCAATCAGATTGAGCTCGCATTCTATTGGCTGATCGGAACAGCCAATAGAATGCGAGCTCAATCTGATTGGCTGATTGGATCAGCCAATCGGATTGAACTTGATTCTGATTGGCTGATTCCATCAGCCAATCAGAATATTCCTACCTTAATTCCGATTGGCTGATAGAATCCTATCAGCCAATCGGAATTCGAGGGACGCCATCTTGGATGACGTCATTTAAAGGAACCGTCATTCGGCGAGTAGGCGTCGGTTGAAGAGGATGTTCCGCGTCGGCTTGGAAGAAGATGGCTCCGCTCCGCTCCAGAAGATTGAAGATGCGGCTTGATAGAAGACTTCATCCCGATGATGGACTTCCGACTTCAGCCCGATGATGGATTTCTTCAGCCGCCGCTTGGATCCAGACTTCAGCCCGAGGATGGACGTCACTCTTCAGCCCCCCGCTTGGGCTTGGATCAACACTTCCGAGGACCGATCGGTGAACCTGGTATGGTGAAGATAAGGTAGGAAGATCTTCAGGGGCTTAGTGTTAGGTTTATTTATGGGGGGTTTGGGTTAGATTAGGGGTATGTGGGTGGTGGGTTGTAATGTTGGGGGGGGGTATTGTATGTGTTTTTTTTACAGGCAAAAGAGCTGAATTCTTTGGGGCATGCCCCGCAAAGGGCCCTGTTCAGGGCTGGTAAGGTAAAAGAGCTTTGAACTTTTTAAATTTAGAATAGGGTAGGGCATTTTTTTATTTTGGGAGGCTTTGTTATTTTATTAGGGGGCTTAGAGTAGGTGTAATTAGTTTAAAATTGTTGTAATATTTTTCTAATGTTTGTAAATATTTATTTATTTTTTGTAACTTAGTTCTTTTTTATTTTTTGTACTTTAGTTAGTTTATTTCATTGTATTTATTTGTAGATATTTTATTTAAATAATTTATTGATAGTGTAGTGTTAGGTTTAATTGTAGATAATTGTAGATATTGTATTTAAATAATTTATTGATAGTGTAGTGTTAGGTTTAATTGTAGATAATTGTTGGTATTTTATTTAATTAATTTATTGATAGTGTAGTGTTAGGTTTAATTGTAACTTAGGTTAGGATTTATTTTACAGGTAATTTTGTAATTATTTTAACTATTTTAGCTATTAAATAGTTCTTAACTATTTAATAGCTATTGTACCTGGTTAAAATAAATACAAAGTTGCCTGTAAAATAAATATTAATCCTAAAATAGCTATAATATAATTATAATTTATGTTGTAGCTATATTAGGGTTTATTTTACAGGTAAGTATTTAGATTTAAATAGGAATAATTTATTTAATAAGAGTTAATTTATTTTGTTAGAATAAAATTATATTTAACTTAGGGGGGTGTTAGGGTTAGGGTTAAAATTAGCTTTAGGGGTTAAAAAATGTATTAGAGTAGCGGTGAGCTCCAATCGGCAGATTAGGGGTTAATACTTGAAGTTAGGTGTCGGCGATGTTAGTGAGGGCAGATTAGGGGTTAATACTATTTATTATAGGGTTATTGAGGCGGGAGTGAGGCGGATTAGGGGTTAATAGCTTTATTATAGTAGCGGCGGCGTGCGGACGGCAGATTAGGGGTTAATAAGTGTAGGCAGGTGGAGGCGACGTTGTGGGGGGCAGATTAGGGGTTAATAAATATAATATAGGGGTCGGCGGTGTTAGGGGCAGCAGATTAGGGGTACATAGGGATAATGTAAGTAGCGGCGGTTTACAGAGCGGCAGATTAGGGGTTAAAACAAATATGCAGGTGTCAGCGATAGAGGGGGCGGCAGAATAGGGGTTAATAAGTGTAAGGTTAGGGGTGTTTAGACTCGGGGTACATGTTAGAGTGTTAGGTGCAGACGTAGGAAGTGTTTCCCCATAGAAAACAATGGGGCTGCGTTAGGAGCTGAACGCGGCTTTTTTGCAGGTGTTAGGTTTTTTTTCAGCTCAAACTGCCCCATTGTTTTCTATGGGGATATCGTGCACGAGCAGGTTTTTGAAGCTGGCCGCGTCCGTAAGCACCGCTGGTATCGAGAGTTGAAGTTGCGGTAAATATGCTCTACGCTCCTTTTTTGGAGCCTAACGCAGCCATTCTGTGAACTCTAAATACCAGCCGTATTTAAAAGGTGCGGTCAGAAAAAAGCCAGCGTAGCTAACGCACCCCTTTGGCCGCAAAACTCTAAATCTAGGCGTTAGTGTATAATTTATATGGAAATAAAAATAAAACAATTCTTTCTGTGTTGTGTTTAATTATAACTTGTGTCTGTCTTAAAGAGACAGATATGTGAAATTAATAGTGAATGTTGTTTAAATAAAGAACGACAATTGGGCTAATAAATCCTATATTTGTAATATATAATATACGTGATATAAATTCTAGTGACTAATTAGGGTGAAAAAGAATTAACATTTGAAAAAATTGACTCCAATGTCATGAGGATTTATAATTAAAGACCACAATATTTATGAAAGACTGAATGCCTACCATAAAAATTGAATTATTATTTTAGATAAAAGCCGCTATTCGGATGTCTTTATTTAACCCCCAATGATTATAAGTTCTGAGTGTGTGGATCCACCATAATTCTCTCTTATTTAGTTCATGTTCTAGAAATCCTCCTCTCCAATGGGTAGATACTTTCTCTATCCCTATCCATGAGAAGTTATTAGGATCAAATTTGGGACAAGTATTACAATGTAAAGGGACACCATGATCCTCATGTTTCTTATCTATTTTATTGAGGTGTTCTAAAATGCGAGTCTTTAGAAATCTGGTAGTTTGTCCTAAGTACTGTATTTGACAATTGCACTGGAGTAAATATATAAAAAATTTTGTTTTACATGTAATGAAATGTTTAATTATGTAGGTTTTACCTGTTATGAAAGAAGTAAAGGATTTATGGGTTCTTTTGGTATAATTGCAACCTTTACATTTTCCACATGTATAGAAACCCTGTAGATTTGAAATGCTTAAGGGTGGTTTTGGAGCCATACCCTTTATTAATGATGGAGCTAATTTTTGTTTGAAGTTGCTACCTCGTCTATAAGTGATTTGTGGTTTAGTGGGTATAATCTTGCCTAGAAATTCGTCATTCTGTAAAATATGCCAATGTTTTTTTATTATATTAGTAATTTGATTATGCCCTGAATTGAATGTAGTAATGAATCTAGGAAAAGAATCTTCTAGGCAAGATTATACCCACTAAACCACAAATCACTTATAGACGAGGTAGCAACTTCAAACAAAAATTAGCTCCATCATTAATAAAGGGTATGGCTCCAAAACCACCCTTAAGCATTTCAAATCTACAGGGTTTCTATACATGTGGAAAATGTAAAGGTTGCAATTATACCAAAAGAACCCATAAATCCTTTACTTCTTTCATAACAGGTAAAACCTACATAATTAAACATTTCATTACATGTAAAACAAATTTTTTTATATATTTACTCCAGTGCAATTGTCAAATACAGTACTTAGGACAAACTACCAGATTTCTAAAGACTCGCATTTTAGAACACCTCAATAAAATAGATAAGAAACATGAGGATCATGGTGTCCCTTTACATTGTAATACTTGTCCCAAATTTGATCCTAATAACTTCTCATGGATAGGGATAGAGAAAGTATCTACCCATTGGAGAGGAGGATTTCTAGAACATGAACTAAATAAGAGAGAATTATGGTGGATCCACACACTCAGAATTTATAATCATTGGGGGTTAAATAAAGACATCCGAATAGCGGCTTTTATCTAAAATAATAATTCAATTTTTATGGTAGGCATTCAGTCTTTCATAAATATTGTGGTCTTTAATTATAAATCCTCATGACATTGGAGTCAATTTTTTCAAATGTTAATTCTTTTTCACCCTAATTAGTCACTAGAATTTATATCACGTATATTATATATTACAAATATAGGATTTATTAGCCCAATTGTCGTTCTTTATTTAACCCCTTAATGACAACTGACGTACCAGGTACGTCATGCATTAACAAGTAGTTAATGACAATGGACGTACCTGGTACGTCAGTTGTCTAGGAGAGTGCTGGAAGCGATCGCAATCGCTTCCAGCAGCTCTCAGGGTATTGCAGTGATGCCTCCATATGGAGGCATCCTGCAATACCTTTTTAGAAGACTCCGATGCAGAGAGGGCCACTCTGTGGCCCTCTCTGCACCGGTAGTTCGTTGGTGGGTGGGAGCGCAACAGGGAGGTGGGTGGGCGGCCCATCGCTACCCGGCATCCGGTTCCTAGAAGTGCAATGTGCACGCCGGGTGCCGGGAGCGCGCGGGAGCGTGCGGGGGCGCGCGTGCGCGCGCATTAGCTGGCCACTGACACCAATGAGGGAAGAGGGGGGGGGGAAATATATATTTTTTAAAATCATATAAAAGGATCTGGGAGGGGGAGGGGGGTAGGGGTATTGTGGGGGGCTGCTACACTACAGAAAACCCCCCAAAAAAGAAAAAAAGAAAAAAATACTTATATGTTTTTGTGCAAATTGGGTACTGGCAGACAGCTGCCAGTACCCAAGACGGCCGCAATTAGATAGGGGAGAGGGTTAGAGAGCTGGGGGGGGGGGGGATCATGGAGGCTGGGGCTAAGGCAGGAGTCCATCACAGCTAAAATATTTTATTTTTTTTATAAAAAAAAAAAAAAAAACTCCTTTTATTTAGTACTGGCAGACTTTCTGCCAGTACTTAAGATGGCGGGGACATTTGTGGGGTGGGGGAGGGAAGAGAGCTGTTTGGGAGGGATCAGGGGGTGGGATGTGTCAGGTGGGAGGCTGATCTCTACCCTAAAGCTAAAATTAACCCTGCAAGCTCCCTACAACCTACCTAATTAACCCCTTCACTGCTGGGCATAATTTACGTGTGGTGCGCAGCAGCATTTAGCGGCCTTCTAATTACAAAAAAGCAATGCCAAAGCCATATAAGTCTGCTATTTCTGAACAAAGGGGATCCCAAAGAAGCTTTTACAACAATTTGTGCCATAATAGCACAAGCTGTTTGTAAATAATTTCAGTGAGAAACCTAAAATTGTGAAAAATGTCAAGTTTTTTTTTTATTTGCTCGCATTTGGCGGTGAAATGGTGGAATAAAATATACCAAAATGTGCCTAGATCAATACTTTGGGTTGTCTTCTAACAAAAAATATATACATGTCAAGGGATATTCAGGTATTCTTGACAGCTATCAGGGTTCCAATGTAACTAGCGCTAATTTTGAAAAAAAGTGGTTTGGAAATAGCGAAGTGCTACTTGTATTTATGGCCCTATAACTTGCAAAAAAAGCTAAGAACATGTAAACATTGGGTATTTCTAAACTCAGGACAAAATTTAGAAACTATTTAGCATGGGTGTTTTTTGGTGATTGTAGATGTGTAACAGATTTTGGGGGTCAAAGTTAGAAAAAGTGTGTTTTTTTCCATTTTTTCCTCATATTTTTTTTTTTTTTTTTTAGTAAATTATAATATATGATGAAAATAATGGTATCTTTAGAAATTCCATTTAATGGCGAGAAAAACGGTATATAATATGTGTGGGTACAGTAAATGAGTAAGAGGAAAATTACAGCTAAACACAAACACTGCAGAAATGTAAAAATAGCCATTGTCATTAAGGGTAAGAAAATTGAAAAATGGTCCGGTCATTAAGGGGTTAAACAACATTCACTATTAATTTCACATATCTGTCTCTTTAAGACAGACACAAGTTATAATTAAACACAACACAGAAAGAATTGTTTTATTTTTATATCTATATAAATTATACACTAAGAATTTCTATTAGAATTACTAAATACATTTGGAAGAAACATTATCCTAAGGAAATGATAAATTCTTTATTGCATAAATTCTTTATTACATAATGATTCTGTTGTTATCACTTTTTATAGTGCTGTTCGGCTTGTTTTATATAAAACATTGGGAAAAGATTCCTTTGTGATTATATTGTTTCTGTATTATTTGGATATTGTCTCAATTGTTGTCCTAAATTGTTGTAGAAATATTCTGAATAATATAATTGTTTCTTATGCGAATGGAATGGATACTGCCGCTTTCCCTTCTTTCTCCATTTATAGAATATCGGTTCGGATTGAGCCTAACAAAATTGTAAAACTTCGATACATTCGGACAGAGACACTAGGAAAAGGATGGCTCTTAGGATTGGTTAAGAACAACATGTGATGGGACAGGCCCACGCGACGTCATACACTAACGGAGAGTATCCCAGCGTGATCGGATTGGCTAGAAAAAGCACGTGACATTATGACGGACCTGAAAAGGAACTAAAAGAAAAGGAATACTCGAATGAGAACTTAATTCACTAGTGTACTTTCATTGGACAAAATCTCAAAGGAACGCAATCATTGGCTATAATCTTCTGTTTGTATGTTTACGCCTAATCACATTACAAAAAGTATTTTTAACTTTAATATAGCGACATAAAAAAGAATTTAGCTATGCAAAGAACAAAAGGTTGGGCTTAAACATCCATATAACTCCTTTATGTATATGTTTTTATGTGAGTCCAATTTCCTGTTGGATACAGGAAATTGGAACATCGATACAGCTGTATATAAACCCGGCTATAATGAGTCACAGTATCATGCAAACTTTTTATTTGTTTTTACTGCTCTTGAAAAAGACGCTTGAGCGTTGAAACGCGTAGAGCTAAATAAACATTTTTATCTTTCATACACTTGGAATCATTCTTTCCTGTGACGAGCCGGACTTACTATATTTGATAAGTAAGTTACTACTTGATTTGTAATAAAAGTTACTATTTTACTGCTGATGGGGTTTTTAATCCATTTCCAGCCCAGCTGACATCCTCTTTGGGATTTATTTCCTATTCTCTGGAGAAAGGCACAACTTAGAAGCTGAACTCACATTATTGAAGGAGTGAGTATACTGCACATTATTTTGTTGGATTTAAACTTGCACATCAAGTCCATTTCTATTTATCATTAGAAAATTTAACTTCATATCAAGACCAGTGCCATCCATTTCTATTTCCCTATTGCTGAATCTATACAACCATGTGACTTAAAACACAACTAAAAATATGTTGTATGCATTTAATACATTCATAAACAATACAAGTATATACTTTATTATGATTGTATTATGTGACTTTATCCCCTAAGATACAATTCCTAAACCTATCATAACTACTGTTGTATTTTTTAAGTACTTTTAAAGGCCAGTTTGTATATTCATTACATATTTATCCAAGCAGATATTTTGCTTAAATAACTGTCAATCACCAAAGAAGATGTTTAAGGTTAAACAACTACCTACTGACAAACTATCAAACAGTGAAGGATATTTTTTTCTGATATAAACACTTTAATCATCTGACTTGCAAGATAATGTCAATATATATATATATATATATATGTGTGTGTGTGTGTGTGCATGTGGCCAGAGTGAATGCAAGCCCTGGTGAACATCGACTTAAAAAGACATTATTTTTTTAATTTTTTACACCCTGCCCCAAAAATTATTATGTCTAAAAAAAAGTCCTTAAACCTGGGGTGGGGAGGGGGGTGCAGCAGAATTTTGAGTGCCTAGGGCAGCACAAAACCTAAATACGCCCCTGGTCCTTAGGAATATTTTCTACAAAATCAGCACTTGTTGATAGGTTCTGCTGTGAATTATATATGGTGACAAAAGATAAACCAATCCTGAGGCTGTTGTGAAAAAATAAAAAATATCATATTATGCTATGGATGGGTTGAAGATTAAAATCATATAGAACACAGAATTGAATACGTCTACTCATTGTCCGTTTCATCAATGTAAGCTACATTCCAAAAGAAGCAGAGACACTGCATTACGCAAGAATAACATCATATGCCTACGAATCGTTTTGGTTTGTTAACCGATTGGTAACCATGGTGATCGTCAACGATACAAATAGAGGCACTAGGTGCGTGGCCGGCCCCTAAACCCTGAAGAAGTCACGTAGCCGTGATGAAACGCGTAGGTGGGAGGAGCTTAGGGGTAGTGTACGTGCCAGCATATCGGCACTTTGAGCTTGGTGTGGGTAACTTTAAAAAAACTTAATTTCAAATTTAAGCAATTATTTAAATGATACTGGTAATAGCTGGTAATAGCGGTTTATTATAAACCAATGTAAGGCTCGCAATTTGCGATAACATTTATCCTAAAAATCAAATATTATATATCCCAGTGACCTATCTTTAGACGTAATCACCTAGTGAAATTGAAGTAAATAGTAACTGCAAAACGATTACTTATAACTAAGAGCAATTACTTTAATGGTCTAGGACTATAAAGAAATTGGTGGTACGGATTTAGATTCTGCTATTGAACTACTGACATTCGTTTGAGGTGCTGACTTAACCCCTATGTGGAAAACCACTAGTTACAATGTTGCCATAATCATATGTTGACTACAATGTTGCCTATAACAATGCGTGAATGTGTTGTAATAAATAAAGAGTGACAATTGAATGAATCTTGATGTGCAACAATCCTATTTTTTCTGTGTTTTATTACACAGAATTTGGAATACGTGGGGTAGGAGTAGCACCCTGTAAAACTAATCTACACATAAGGATCACAGTATGTTCATGTGGTTTAGATATAACCCAAAAGTATCTGATATAATGAGAGACAACGGATATATATACCAATAGATTTTATGCTTGAATCTGAGTTACCCACCATGAAAAAACTAGCATACACAATTGATATTGGGAGTATAAAGCACCTTTAACATTTTGTAGGTGTTGAAGGATATAGGCCACTAGTTATTAATCAGTGTGTGTCTTAAAGAGACAGACACACACTACTTGAGTGATTGAAAATAACATTGAAGACATAGCTATTATCCATATTTTTCCCAAAATAACCTATCTGGTTTGAAAATTATTCACTATTTCCCTAAGCCCTATTGATTTTTAATGTGTGTTAATCCTTTGTGTTGGTCTGATTAGCGATGTTGCGAAAGGGATATGTTGGAAATTAATGCCCTTTTCATTCAGATAACACTAAGGAACTGTATGTGTGTGTGTGTGTGTGTGAAATTTCCTGTGTATACAGGTATTTTAACATGGTTTCAATAAAGTTTCACTTTTTAATGTGTATTTTTCTTTAGTAAACTCCACAACCTGTTTATATTGTTTAAAGTGACGTCTAACAAGTTTGTTGCCAATTGTGGGTGCTCTTCTCCAGCTAGTTTTAATCTTATTCCCTATATATTTGGATATTTCTTTATCCATTTTTAGTATTTGGCAATGACGGTCTAATATATTGCTTATACTCTGATGACTGGCATTATAAGTGGTAACGAACCAAACATCATCATTTAAGATCTTTTTCTTTGTTTTAGGGATTAGGAGCTGGTCCCTGGGGGTTCTTCTTGCTCTCTGGAAGGCTTTCTAAATTACTTGTCGTGTATATCCTCCTTCTTTCAAACGTAACTTAAGCTCTTTAGCTCTTTTCTTAAAAACCTCATCATCAGTACAGTTCCTCCTCACTCTCAGGAATTCATCTGTTGTAATTACTTTCTTGGTTTGTATAGTATGACAACTATCAAATTGCAGGATTGAATTAGTAGCTGTATCTTTCCTATATAGGTCGGTTTTTAACATATTATTATCATCTTTGTAAATTGAAATATCCAAAAATTCCACTTTCGCAGTACTGATATTGTAAGTGAGTTTTAAGTTCATATTGTTGTCATTCAGGATGGCAATAAATTCTTTAAAGGTATCTTCACGGCCTGTCCAAATTAGGAACAGGTCATCTATATATCTGCACCATAGGCTTATGTGCTGGGTATATTCAGAAAACTCTTCATTGAATACGTATTCTTTCCCACCAACCTAGGTAGATATTTGCATATGTGGGTGCGCATGAGGAGCCCATTGCGGTTCCCTGAGTCTGCAAGTAGAATTTGTAGTTGAAAACAAAAAAATTGTGTTTCAAGACAAATTTCAGAAGATCTATAATGAATTCATTTTGTTTATTTCTCTCTGTAGATTCCATATTAAGGAAACATTTCACTGCTTGGCATCCATACTCATGCCTTATTGACGTATATAAGGATTCAACGTCACATGTAATGAGTTTGGCTCCTTGTTCGACAGACAATTCGTTGATTTTACTTAGGATGTCCATTGTATCCCTAACAAAGGATGGTAGGGACCACTAAGAATCTACTGGCTTGTTCGCATAAACTGTCGATGCTGGACACAATAGGTCTTCCGGGAGGCATGGTTTTACTTTTGTGAATATTGGGAAGAAGATAGAGTGTTGCCACTTTTGGATTTTTGACCTGTAAGAACTGCCATTCTCTTTGACTAATCAAACCTTTCAGTTTAGCATTGCTGATCATTATCAGATACTCATTCAAAAATTGAGTAGTGGGATTCGAGAATAAGGGTTTATAACATTTCTCATCAGTCAGATGGTTTGACAAGGATATCTTCCCAGGAGTCAATGTCCGTAAGAGCTATCATTTCATCTTTACTAATGTTAGAGACATCAGTCTCTTTAATTCGTAAAAAATCAGTCATTACCATTCTTAAAAAGACCTCAATTTTTGGGGTTTTATTCAGAGTCTGCATAAATTTCAATTTAATTTTAATTTTTTTGTCAAGAAATTCTTCGCTGTTTGAATGGTCAATTTCTTCGCTCTCATTCCAGAGATCTATTAATACATCTAAGGTTCTGAGTTCATCAGTGACACTGTCGTCATGTGTGTGGTATATCTTTTTTAATGCCAATTTTCTACAAAAGAGATGGAGATATTTTATTAACTCAAATTTGTCCAATGATGGAGTGGGGGAAAGGACAGTCCTTTAGATAGCAACTGTATATGTGAGGGATTGAGGATTCTTTTAGATAAGTTAATCACTTGTAATTTATTGATCGGTTCTTCTACCATTTTGTTAGTTTGCCCCAATCCTCCCTTCTCCTGAACCCATTGTCCGTTCGGTATGCCCATCTGGATCGATCTTGCAAATTCCTGTTTCCCCCCTTTGCCTCTTCTTGTCTGTCTTTGTTGCCTTGGTCTAATTGGCCTGAATCTCTCCCTAAAAAACTATTTGTAGTTTTGTTACTTCCGTTATCTGAGCCACTGTCTTCTACAGCCGAAGACTCACAGTCAGATTGTGTAGTGATTTTTGGGGGTGGTAAGCTATTTATTGGCCTTCGCTTGGGTGATTTATCATCCCAAGTGAAAAATTTTCTTTTCTCAAAATCTTTTATGTCACGTCTCATTTTAGAGCATTTCATTTGCATAATTTCTTCTTCTCGAGTATCCAATTCATCCCTCATTTCTTTATAGGCTTGTTTAAATTTCTCTAAGCTTTCAAATTTCTGTAATTTAAAAATGTACTCGGATATTTCCTTATCTAGTTCTGTCATAACTTCTACTTCATAATCTGATAGGATTGCTACTAGAATCTCAGAGTAATTAATTAGGGCTTGTTCCCACCTATCTTTATGTGAGTCAATGTGGAAGGCAAATGTGGGGAATAGTCATACTCGTAAGCCCCAGGGGATGATGTTTTGGCTAAGTATTTATCGTATGAACTCTTGTTCCAAAATGAACGCCTGTTTTTTTTTTATTAAGTAACCTAAAGATTTAATGCCCTCTTCCCAATTATCAAAGTCCATTGTGTTTGGACTCTCTTTAGGCGTTCTACGAGACCAGCTCCTTATTTTATGAGATAATTAGTTGTCTGACACTTGACTCCTTTATGTGGCATGTATAGCAGTCTTGGATAACTGTTACTATTGGTTATTAGACCAGTATTGCACTAGTCAGCTGTATCTCTGTTGGAGGTCAATCCTCCTTTTTTAGATAGTTTATTGTGCAATCTGTGAAGCATGTTATAGTGTACACCGGACTGAATCTCATTACTTGTATTGGTTCTGGTTCATTTCCCAGCCACTATTTGACACTTAGTTATATTATCCTACTCTGCATTACTTTCTAGATGATGGTTTGTTAACTGCTTTAATCAATAGTCTGCCACTTTGCATATTGATATTGTATTATCATATACATATAGTATAATGGTTGCTAGGTCTCATTTCACTATATGTTTTTTAATCTAAGTTTTATACACCAAACACTGTTAGTTAGTCACTCTTTCATAACTATATATTTATTAAAAGTTAAGTTTTAATAATGTTACCCCTCTCGGTAGCTTTTCCTGCTTCACTCATTACCTCATTTGTATAGACATTATATTTAGTGTCTTTTGAGTGCTATGTTTTTGCCCATCTTTCCCTTCCTATTTTACTTATATTATAAAATAGGCAGTCAGCTTCAGAAACAGTTTATAGAACTGCAAACAGCAATATTCCGGTCTCACATGCTATTACGTTACCAAGGTCGGATCAGGAGTACAGTCCCATTTCTTTCGGCTACGACCAACTCCCGTAAAATGCCTCTTATCGGTCTGCAAACAAACTTCTAGGCCGGGTAGAGGATCTACCTTTTTGGTGTCCTGGTCGTCTGACTCCGGGTCTCCTGCAATAACCGACAACTTCCTTTGGCGTGTAGCGGTATTCTCTCCATCCATGTGGAGTGATCACGTGGTAGGTTTGGACCAATCTGATTCAAGTTCCCATGCTGTCAGCCACAGATTTGCGGGTTTGAAAGATTAACACAGAGCGCTCTGGTTTGAAAGAAAGTCTTTACAGAGAAAGACTCCAAATAGTCATCTACGTGTTTCAGCCACTAAATGGCCTTTATCAAGATGATTTTTTCAGTTCCGCCTTTTTATAGCCCTCTTTGTTTCCTGTTAACCATTCCAATCGTTACCATTATCAGATTAGTTAATACATCAAATTAATGCTGATTGTCTCATACTTACAAAAAAGTGAACATTTTAATTATAGTATATGATAGTGTCAATATCTTATAAACTTGAATATAGAAAAACTATTATTTAGACATAAAGAGGGGATAAACGTTTATCATATCATTAAACCCATGGTCTTTGCAAAACTTAGATCATTTTAAAGCATTTTAAAGATACATAATATTTTTATATATAAGAAAACATCCTCATTATTGACTAAATCAAAAGTAGTCATAAAGGTATATACATGTGTATATCTCCTGAAATGTCATAGATTTATTAAAAGTAATTGTTATCGAACATTAAAAACATATAAAAATGAATGAATATAAATAATATATGACGCCCAATTTCTCCAATGTTAGGGAAGTTTAAATGCTATTCTAAAACTAATGTGAAGACATATGTTAAAGCGACATTAACTCCCTCATCTCTAATCTAATTAAAAAATATATACAAATAAATTTTGAATATATACTGTGAAAAAGTCTACAATCAACATATATTCACTAGAAGTATATATCTTAAAAGATATATAAATATGTATCTAAAAGGGTATTTCCACAATATTCCTAAATAGATTCCTTAAAACTAACGGCTAGATTAGGAGTTTTGTCGGTAACGACCCGAAAATCTAACGCCGGCTTTTTTCTGGCCGCACCATAAAAATAACTCTGGTATTGAGAGTCCACATAAAGGCTGCGTTAGGCTCCAAAAAAGGAGCATAGAGCATTTTTAAGGCAGCTTCAACTCTCGATACCAGAGTTGCTTACGCAAGCGGCCAGCCTCAAAAACGTGCTCGTGCACGATTCCCCCATAGGATACAATGGGGCTGTTTGAGCTGAAAAAAAACCTAACACCTGCAAAAAAGCCGCGTTCAGCTCTTAACGCAGCCCCATTGTTTGCTATGCGGAAACACCTCCTAAATCTGCACCTAACACCCTAACATGTACCCCGAGTCTAAACACCCCTAACCTTACACTAATTAACCCCTAATCTGCCGCCCCTGCTATCGCTGACACCTGCATTTTATTTTTAACCCCTAATCTGCCGCTCTGTAAACCGCCGCTACTTACATTATCCTTATGTACCCCTAATCTGCTGCCCCTAACACCGCCGACCCCTATATTATATTTATTAACCCCTAATCTGCCGCCCACAACGTCGCCCCCACCTGCCTACACTTATTAACCCCTAATCTGCCGAGCGGACCGCACCGCTACTATAATAAAGTTATTAACCCCTAATCCGCCTCACTAACCCTATAATAAATAGTATTAACCCCTAATCTGCCCTCCCTAACATCGCCGACACCTAACTTCAATTATTAACCCCTAATCTGACGACCGGAGCTCACCGCTATTCTAATAAATTTTTAACCCCTAAAGCTAAGTCTAACCCTAACACTAACACCCCCCTAACTTAAATATAATTTAAATCTAACGAAATAAATTAACTCTTATTAAATAATTATTCCTATTTAAAGCTAAATACTTACCTGTAAAATAAATCCTAATATAGCTACAATATAAATTATAATTATATTATAGCTATTTTAGGATTAATATTTATTTTACAGGTAACTTTGTATTTATTTTAACCAGGTACAATAGCTATTAAATAGTTAAGAACTATTTAATAGCTAAAATAGTTAAAATAATTACAAAATTACCTGTAAAATAAATCCTAACCTAAGTTACAATTAAACCTAACACTACACTATCAATAAATTAATCAAATAAACTACCTACAATTACCTACAATTAACCTAACACTACACTATCAATAAATTAATTAAATACAATTCCTACAAATAAATACATTTAAATAAACTAGCTAAAGTACAAAAAATAAAAAATAACTAAGTTACAAAAAATAAACAAATATTTACAAACATAAGAAAAATATTACAACAATTTTAAACTAATTACACCTACTCTAAGCCCCCTAATAAAATAACAAAGCCCCCCAAAATAAAAAAATGCCCTACCCTATTCTAAATTAATAAAGTTCAAACCTCTTTTACCTTACCAGCCCTGAACAGGGCCCTTTGCGGGGCATGCCCCAAGAAGTTCAGCTCTTTTGCCTGTAAAAAAAACATACAATACCCCCCCCAACATTACAACCCACCACCCACATACCCCTAATCTAACCCAAACCCCCCTTAAATAAACCTAACACTAAGCCCCTGAAGATCATCCTACCTTGTCTTCACCTCGCCAGGTATCACCGATCCGTCCTGGCTCCAAAATCTTCATCCAACCCAAGCGGGGGCTGGCGATCCATCATCCGGTGGCTGAAGAGGTCCAGAAGAGGCTCCAAAGTCTTCATCCTATCCGGGAAGAAGAGTAGATCCGGACCGGCAACCATCATCTTCCAAGCGGCATCTTCTATCTTCATCCGATGAGGACCGGCTCCATCCTGAAGACCTCCGACGCGGACCCATCTTCATCCGGCGACGTCCAACTGAAGAATGAAGGTTCCTTTAAGGGACGTCATCCAAGATGGCGTCCCTCGAATTCCGATTGGCTGATAGGATTCTATCAGCCAATCGGAATTAAGGTAGGAATATTCTGATTGGCTGATGGAATCAGCCAATCAGAATCAAGTTCAATCTGATAGGCTGATCCAATCAGCCAATCAGATTGAGCTTGCATTCTATTGGCTGTTCCGATCAGCCAATAGAATGCGAGCTCAATCTGATTGGCTGATTGGATCAGCCAATCGGATTGAACTTGATTCTGATTGGCTGATTCCATCAGCCAATCAGAATATTCCTACCTTAATTCCGATTGGCTGATAGAATCCTATCAGCCAATCGGAATTCGAGGGACGCCATCTTGGATGACGTCCCTTAAAGGAACCTTCATTCTTCAGTTGGACGTCGCCGGATGAAGATGGGTCCGCGTCGGAGGTCTTCAGGATGGAGCCGGTCCTCATCGGATGAAGATAGAAGATGCCGCTTGGAAGATGATGGTTGCCGGTCCGGATCTACTCTTCTTTCCGGATAGGATGAAGACTTTGGAGCCTCTTCTGGACCTCTTCAGCCACCGGATGATGGATCGCCAGCCCCCGCTTGGGTTGGATGAAGATTTTGGAGCCAGGACGGATCGGTGATACCTGGTGAGGTGAAGACAAGGTAGGATGATCTTCAGGGGCTTAGTGTTAGGTTTATTTAAGGGGGTTTGGGTTAGATTAGGGGTATGTGGGTGGTGGGTTGTAATGTTGGGGGGGGGGTATTGTATGTTTTTTTTACAGGCAAAAGAGCTGAACTTCTTGGGGCATGCCCCGCAAAGGGCCCTGTTCAGGGCTGGTAAGGTAAAAGAGGTTTGAACTTTATTAATTTAGAATAGGGTAGGGCATTTTTTTATTTTGGGGGGCTTTGTTATTTTATTAGGGGGCTTAGAGTAGGTGTAATTAGTTTAAAATTGTTGTAATATTTTTCTTATGTTTGTAAATATTTTTTTATTTTTTGTAACTTAGTTATTTTTTATTTTTTGTACTTTAGCTAGTTTATTTAATTGTATTTATTTGTAGGAATTGTATTTAATTAATTTATTGATAGTGTAGTGTTAGGTTAATTGTAGGTAATTGTAGGTAGTTTATTTGATTAATTTATTGATAGTGTAGTGTTAGGTTTAATTGTAACTTAGGTTAGGATTTATTTTACAAGTAATTTTGTAATTATTTTAACTATTTTAGCTATTAAATAGTTCTTAACTATTTAATAGCTATTGTACCTGGTTAAGATAAATACAAAGTTACCTGTAAAATAAATATTAATCCTAAAATAGCTATAATATAATTATAATTTATATTGTAGCTATATTAGGATTTATTTTACAGGTAAGTATTTAGCTTTAAATAGGAATAATTTATTTAATAAGAGTTAATTTATTTCGTAAGATTTAAATTATATTTAACTTAGGGGGGTGTTAGTGTTAGGGTTAGACTTAGCTTTAGGGGTTAATACATTTATTAGAATAGCGGTGAGCTCCAGTCGGCAGATTAGGGGTTAATAATTGAAGTTAGGTGTCGGCGATGTTAGGGAGGGCAGATTAGGGGTTAATACTATTTATTATAGGGTTAGTGAGGCGGATTAGGGGTTAATAACTTTATTATAATAGCGGTGCGGTCCGCTCGGCAGATTAGGGGTTAATAAGTGTAGGCAGGTGGAGGCGACGTTGAGGGGGGCAGATTAGGGGTTAATAAATATAATATAGGGGTCGGCGGTGTTAGGGGCAGCAGATTAGGGGTACATAAGTATAACGTAGGTGGCGGCGCTTTGCGGTCGGCAGATTAGGGGTTAATTATTGTAGGTAGCTGGCGGCGACGTTGTGGGGGGCAGGTTAGGGGTTAATAAATATAACATAGGGGTCGGCGGTGTTAGGGGCAGCAGATTAGGGGTACATAAGTATAACGTAGGTGGCGGTCGGCAGATTAGGGGTTAAAAAATGTAATCGAGTGTCGGCGATGTGGGGGGGGGCCTCGGTTTAGGGGTACATAGGTAGTTTATGGGTGTTAGTGTACTTTAGAGTACAGTAGTTAAGAGCTTTATGAACCGGCGTTAGCCCAGAAAGCTCTTAACTACTGACTTTTTTCCTGCGGCTGGAGTTTTGTCGTTAGATGTCTAACGCTCACTTCAGACACGACTCTAAATACCGGAGTTAGAAAGATCCCATTGAAAAGATAGGATACGCAATTGACGTAAGGGGATCTGCGGTATGGAAAAGTCGCGGCTGAAAAGTGAGCGTTAGACCCTTTTTTGAGTGACTCCAAATACCGAGGTAGCCTAAAACTAGCGTTAGGAGCCTCTAACGCTGGTTTTCATGGCTAACACCAAACTCCAAATCTAGGCCTAAATAAATTATTTTCTAAAATCGGGTATACATAAATATATTTAGTTAATAAAGGGGTTAAGATCTAATTCTACATTTAGTCCCTCTGGTGTAATAGATCCAAAGTTATTATTTAATTTTGATACATAATGGCCTTCAAAACCATTTTTAATATTATTTATGTGGTCCCTTAATCTATCTCTCAATTTCCTTTGAGTCTGACCCAAATATTGTTTATTACAAGGGCATTGAAGAATATAGATTACATCCTTATCACTACATCTAATCACATCTTTAATTCTGTGTGTATATTCCCTAGTGGTAGAATTAATCATCTTAAGTTTAGTGCTGTATTTACAAGATATACAGCTATAACAAGGGAAGTATCCAGTTAGAAGTAGATCTTCTCTATCCTTAATTCTTGCTTCTTCTAGTGCTTTATCTACTCTATTCTCATCATATCCCTTTTCTAAAAATCTTTCCCTCAAGATCAATGACTGTCTCTCAAAATCTTCTACATTACTACAGTTTTTCTTTATCCTAGTAAACTGACTTTTCGGTATGTTATCTACCCATTTTGGCAGATGGCAACTTTCAATATGAACATAATAATTAGCATCAACCTTCTTAAAGAAGGTTTTTGTGTGAATTTGTTGTTCTATGATGCTTATCTCTAGATCCAGAAAATGTATATTCTGGCTATTTATTTCACTCGTAAATTTCAAGCCCAAATTATTAGAATTTAAATCTTCTAAAAAAAGGTTTAGAAGTTCATGGTCTCCATCCCAAATGATAAAAATATCATCAATAAATCTTGAATAAGATACCAAGTTCGCACCCCATGCCCCATTAAAAATGAAAAATTCCTCAACGAAACCCATAAATAAATTTGCATAGCTGGGTGCGAACTTGGTACCCATTGCTGTACCCTTCTGTTGAAAATAGTAAATTCCATCAAAAATAAAATAATAATTGGATAAAATGAACTCAATACATTTTAAAATAAACTCACATTGTTCAGATTTTAAGTTAACATCTTTTTTAAGGAAATGGTTAACCGCCATTAGTCCCAGTTTATGTTCAATGTTAGTATACAGAGAGGTCACATCGCATGTGACCATTATATATTTTTAATTCCAAGAGACCTCTTTCAATAAGTTTAGTAGATGTGTGGAATCTCTTAAATAGGCAGGTAAGTTTACCACATATTTCTGTAGAAATTGATCAATATACTGAGATAGATTAGAGGTTAAAGAATTGATCCCTTATATAATCGGGCGCCCTGGTGGATTAATGAGGGATTTATGATTCTTGGGCATGAAATAAAAATGTCAATATATTCCTGAAAATGGGTGAAAACTATGTGTAAAGGAAATATTAAAAAATAAAATATAACTCTCATATTTAGTGTAAACTTCAAATGGTAGCAATGACATGCTGATGTAGTGTCTCATTAGTCAGAAGGTGGAACTAACGGTACAATAAACTAGAACACTAAATATCATATCTAACCACAACAGAGGAAATTATATATAGAAATGTGATGATGTCCTATGTAAAAGCAGCCATATCCAAATTCTCGTTAAGTCCCTCTGGTTGGAGAGTCCTTAACTTTGATATCCAAAAGGATTCTTTACGTCTGAGTGTGAGAAAAGCGTTAGTTTGAGATCTACTTATTTGTTCTATCGGAATGATTTTCATCATATTTTTGTTTTTATTTCCTTTATGTAAATGAGCAGATGTTATCTTTTTCTTGATGTTATACGCATGCTTGCTACACCTCCTTTTTACCTTTCTACAAGTGCGGCCAACGTATTGGACCCCACATTGGCAGTACAGTAGGTATATGACAAAGGTGGATTCACATGTCATATGGCTCTTAATTGGAAATTGCTCATTTGTTGTATTGGACTTAAATGATGATGTCCCATGTTCTATATGTTTACCCATCCCACATTGTTTTCTGAAACATTTGGATACGTTATTCTTATTAAGATTTACAGTCAAATCCTTAAAATAGGATGTGATAGTATTTGTTTTTTTATCCCTTACTAGGAGCCAGGGTCGTCTTTAGTGTCGGTGCCCTTCTGTATACCACTTTAGGCTTGGGACCAACTATATCACAAAGTATGGGATCACTATTTAAAACCGACCAATGTTTGCACAAGATCTTATTTATTTCTCGATGATTTGAGTTGAATTTTGTGACAAACAGCGGGGGGATTAGATTCTTTATCTTTGATGAAATATCTGTCTCTATCTTCTTCTCTAACTTAATTAAGGTTCCTTTCAATAAGATTTGCAGGGTATCCCTTTTCCAGGAAACTATTGCCAATAACTCTTGCCTGCTCATCATTGTACTGGATGGTGGAACAGTTTCTTCTAATTCTCCTGAACTGTCCAAAAGGCACATTCGCCTAGATTTAGAGTTTTGCGGCCGAAGGGGTGCGTTATCTACGCGTCTTTTTTTCTAGTGCTGCTTCTAAACAACACTGGTATTTAGAGTTCTCTGAAGGGGTGCGTTAGGCTCCAAAAAGGGAGCGTAAAGGCATATTTACTTTACCACTTCAACTCTCAATACCAGCGTTGCTTACGGTAGCGGCTAGCTTGAAAAACGTGCTCGTGCACGATTTCCCCATAGGAAACAATGGGGCAGTTTGGGCTGAAAAAAAACCTAACACCTGCAAAAAAGCAGCGTTAAGCTCCTAACGCAGCCCCATTGTTTCCTATGGGGAAACACTTTCTAAGTCTGCACCTAACACCCTAACATGAACCCCGAGTCTAAACACCCCTAATCTTTCACTTATTAACCCCTAATCTGCTGTCCCCGCTATTGCTGACACCTGCATTACACAATTAACCCCTAATCTGCCGCTCTGGACACCGCCGCAACCTACATTTTACCTATGTACCCCTAATCTCCTGCCCCTAACATCGCCGACACCTATATTATATTTATTAACCCCTAATCTGCCCCCCAACGTTAACGCTACCTTACCTACACTTATTAACCCCTAGTCTGCCGACCGGACCTCGCCACTACTCTAATAAAGTTATTAACCCCTAAACCGCCGCACTCCCGTCTCGCAAACCCTATAATAAATAGTATTAACCCCTAATCTGCCCTCCCTAACATCTCCACCACCTAACTTCAAGTATTAACCCCTAATCTGCCGACCAGACCTCGCCGCTACTCTAATAAATGTATTAATCCCTAAAGCTAAGTCTAACCCTAACACCCCCCCTAAGTTAAATATAATTAGAATCTAACGAAATAAATTAAATCTTATTAACTAAAGTATTCCAACTAAATACTTACCTGTAAAATAAACCCTAATATAGCTACAATATAAAGAATAATTATATTGTAGCTATTTTAGGATTTATATTTATTTTACAGGCAACTTTGTAATTATTTTAACTAGGTACAATAGCTATTAAATAGTTTACTATTTAATAGCTACCTAGTTAAAATAATTACAAAAATACCTGTAAAATAAATCCTAACCTAAGTTACAAATAAACCTAACACTACACTATCAATAAATAAATTAAATAACTTACCTACAATTAAATAAACTAAACTAAATTACAAAAAAAACAAACACTAAATTACACAAAATAAAAAAAGATTACAAGAATTTTAAGCTAATTACACCTACTCTAAGCCCCCTAATAAAATAACAAAGCCCCCCAAAATAAAAAAAATTCCCTACCCTAATCTAAATTACAAAAGTTAACAGCTCGATTACCAGCCCTTAAAAGGGCTTTTTGTGGGGCATGCCCCAAAGTAATCAGCTCTTTTGCCTGTAAAAAAAACCACAATAACACCCCCCAACATTACAACCCACCACCCACATACCCCTACTTTAACCCAAACCCCCCATAAATAAACCTAACACTACCCCCTGAAGATCTCCCTACCTTGAGCCGTGTTCACCCAGCCGGGCACCGATGGACCAAAAGAGGACATCCGGAGTGGCAGAAGTCTTCATCCTATCCGGGCAGAAGAGGACATCCGGACCGGCAGACATCTTTATCCAAGCGGCATCTTCTATCTTCATCCATCCGACGAGGAGCGGCTCCATCTTCAAGACCTCCGGCGCGGAATATCCTCCTTCCCCGACAACAAATGACGGTCCCTTTAATTGACGTCATCCAAGATGGCGTCCCTCGAATTCCGATTGGCTGATAGGATTCTATCAGCCAATCGGAATTAAGGTAGGAAAAATCTGATTGGCTGATTGAATCAGCCAATCAGATTCAAGTTCAATCCGATTGGCTGATCCAATCAGCCAATCAGATTGAGCTCGCATTCTATTGGAATACTTTAGTTAATAAGATTTAATTTATTTTGTTAGATTAAAATTATATTTAACTTAGGGGGGTGTTAGGGTTAGACTTAGCTTTAGGGGTTAATACATTTATTAGAGTAGCGGCGAGGTCCGGTCGGCAGATTAGGGGTTAATACTTGAAGTTAGGTGGCGGCGATGTTAGGGAGGGCAGATTAGGGGTAGGGGTTAATACTATTTATTATAGGGTTTGCAAGGCGGGAGTGCGGCAGTTTAGGGGTTAATAACTTTATTAGAGTAGCGGCGAGGTCCGGTCGGCAGATTAGGGGTTAATAAGTGTAGGTAGGTAGCGGCGACGTTGGGGGGGGCAGATTAGGGCTTAATAAATATTATGTAGGTGTCGGCGATGTTAGGGGCAGCAGATTAGGGGTTCATAGGGATAATGTAGGTGGCAGTGGTGTGCGGTCGGCAGATTAGGGGTTAAAAAATTTTATTATAGTGGCGGCGATGTGGGGGGACCTCGGTTTAGGGGTACATAGGTAGTTTATGGGTGTTAGTGTACTTTATAGCACAGTAGTTAAGAGCTTTATAAACCGGCGTTAGCCCAGAAAGCTCTTAACTACTGACTTTTTTCTGCGGCTGGAGTCTTGTCGGTAGAGGGTCTACCGCTCACTTCAGCCAAGACTCTAAATACCGGCATTAGGAAGATCCCATTGAAAAGATAGGATACGCAATTGGCGTAAGGGGATCTGCGGTATGGAAAAGTCGCGGCTTGAAAGTGAGCGTTAGACCCTTTCCTGGCTGACTCTAAATACCAGCGGGCGGCCAAAAGCAGCGTTAGGACCCCTTAACGCTGCTTTTGACGGCTAACGCAGAACTCTAAATCTAGGCGATTGTTTTTCCAACAACTATAATCATTACTCTCATAGTGTAGAACGCTGTTGCAATCTACACTTTTAAAATAGGTTTTAGAAGAAACGGCCCCACCATCTGACATCCAACAGGAGGTCCAAAAATTCAATAGAATATTTCTGGATATTGTGGGAGAAAGAGATACAAAATTATTATTTTTCAAATGCTCAATGAACCCCACTACCTGTTCATAAGAACCCCTAAAAATAAACAAAAGATCATCAAAATAATGGCCATAGAACACCAGGTTTGCTGCAAATGGTGAATCATAGATGTACTGTTGCTCAAACGTTCCCATGAACAAATTTGCAAAACTTGGAGTGACCCTGGTCCCCATGGCCATTCCCTTTATCTGTAAGTAAAACCTACTCTGATACAGAAAATAATCAAGTTTTAGAATAAATGTAATAAGTTCAATAAGAAAATCTATCTGAATATCAGGCATATATATGTATTTTTCTAAGAAGTAACGTACCGATGATATACCCAACTCATGTTTGATGTTGGAGTATAATGCTCCGCTCCAACATCACATGTGACCCACCAACTGTCTTTGTCTATTGATACTCTATTGAGTTTAAGTAGTAGATCTGATGAATCCTTAATATAGGAAAGTAAAGATGTTACAAATTTCTGTAAAAAGAAATCAATATATACCTGCAATAATGGGCCGGCCTTGGGGTTTCACTGGATCCTTATGGATCTTGGGGAGGTGGTAGTAGAATGCAGTACCAGGATATTCGGGATATCAATAGTCTCTTTCTTGTTTTGTCATGATACCTTGTTCCAAACCAGGTTGTAAGATTTAATTTAACTGGTTCTGGTAAGCAATAGTAGGATCATGTTGAAATGTCTGATAATAATCAGTTTCATTCAAAATCCTATTTGCTTCCACAATATAATCCTGGATGTCCTGCAACACTACCCCTCACCCCTTGTCCGCTTGTCTAATGACCAAATTAGGGTCACTGTACAAGCTGGCTAAAATTTTACATTCACCTGGATTCAGGTTGTATTTGTACCTCAATTTTTTGCGGTCTATTGATAACTTCTCTAAGTCTTCCAAAATTAATTTGAAAAAATATCAATATGGTTGTTAGTAGCAGTTTTTGCAGGAAAGAAGGAAGATCTTGGTTTCAAGTTAGAATGAATACATTTGTCAAACAAGTCTTCCATTAAGATTTCAGGCTCATACACAAAGAAACCCCCACTCAAATGTGAGTCCATTGAGTCAGTGGTAATAGCCCTCAATTTATCATCCTTGATCTTTTTATCTGCAAAATATATTTGCAATGAAAGCTTTAACTTGAGTAACTATTGATGTCAACATATAGTTGTAAACATTACATTTATTTGAGGGACTAAAGGATAAACCTCTCCCTAAGACTCTTATGTCATCATCTGAAGGATCACAAGATGATAAATTAAAAATCCCTTTCTTTAGTTTTTGTAATTTATTCTTTTTGCGGGAGAGTGATTTAACTCTTGATCCCCATTTCCAAAGGGCCTTTTTACTCTTTGGGGCAATGAGGGTCCTGCTTGGGGCTGCCATATTGGGGGGGCCTGATTGTGATTGGCTTTTATTAATATTATGCTCAAATTGTCATGGTGATTTGTTTTGCTTCATTTTAATCTCTCTATATTGTTATTTTATATAGTGTTTTGTATACTAGTATAGGATTACAATCTTTATGCCAAAATACTTTATCGGAATCATGCAATAGTCAATTGATTGTTATGTGCTTATGCTGATTATAGATAAATTCTAAACTAATTTTATATCACCATTGTGGGAATTTATTACCATATTGTCATTGATTCTCTATTGTTACAACTGTGTGAATTGTTCATTATTATATTATTATTATAATAAGCGGGGAATTATGAAGATAGGATTGCAATCTATGTGGTGTCTTAAAAGTGTATTGGTGTACATTTTCTCTGAGTTATGTATGTGTTTATTCATTATCGCTGGTTGTAGACAATTACTATGTATAACTTATGCCTAATTTATCTTTGTGAGGTCATTGCTGAGAGGGTTGGTTTGTTTGGGTTACCATAGCAACTAATTACCTATTGATAATACATACAGGTGTATCTTGTTAATGGTTTGTCCTATTGGATTGTTTTATCCCTTTATATAGCAAGTGTATTTCATTAAATTTGTGTATAGCCGTAAAAACATAATTTATGTAAGAACTTACCTGATAAATTCATTTCTTTCATATTAGCAAGAGCCCATGAGCTAGTGACGTATGGGATATACATTCCTACCAGGAGGGGCAAAGTTTCCCAAACCTTAAAATGCCTATAAATACACCCCTCACCACACCCACAATTCAGTTTAACGAATAGCCAAGAAGTGGGGTGATAAGAAAAAAGTGCGAAAGCATAAAAAATAAGGAATTGGAATAATTGTGCTTTATACAAAAAAATCATAACCACCACAAAAAAAGGGTGGGCCTCATAGACTCTTGCTAATATGAAAGAAATGAATTTATCAGGTAAGTTCTTACATAAATTATGTTTTCTTTCATGTAATTAGCAAGAGTCCATGAGCTAGTGACGTATGGGATAATGAATACCCAAGATGTGGATCTTCCACGCAAGAGTCACTAGAGAGGAAGGGATAAAATAAAGACAGCCAATTCCGCTGAAAAATAATCCACACCCCAAACAAAGTTTAAATCATATAATGAAAAAAACTGAAATTATAAGCAGAAGAATCAAACTGAAACAGCTGCCTGAAGTACCTTTCTACCAAAGACTGCTTCAGAAGAAGAAAACACATCAAAATGGTAGAATTTAGTAAAAGTATGCAAAGAAGACCAAGTTGCTGCTTTGCAGATCTGATCAACCGAAGCTTCATTCCTAAATGCCCAGGAAGTAGAGACTGACCTAGTCGAATGAGCTGTAATCCTTTGAGGCGGAGTTCTACCCGACTCAACATAAGCATGATGAATCAAAGACTT
Source organism: Bombina bombina (assembly GCF_027579735.1). Taxonomy (NCBI): domain Eukaryota; kingdom Metazoa; phylum Chordata; class Amphibia; order Anura; family Bombinatoridae; genus Bombina; species Bombina bombina. Next base: position 94,054,054 of record NC_069503.1, read on the forward strand.
TAACCAAGATGCCAAAGAAATGGCAGAGGCCTTCTGACCTTTCCTAGAACCAGAAAAGATAACAAACAGACTAGAAGTCTTTCGGAAATCTTTAGTAGCTTCAACATAATATTTCAAAGCTCTAACTACATCCAAAGAATGCAACGATCTTTCCTTAGAGTTCTTACGATTAGGACACAATGAAGGAACCACAATTTCTCTACTAATGTTGTTAGAATTCACAACCTTAGGTAAAAATTTAAATGAAGTTCGCAAAACCGCCTTATCCTGATGAAAAATCAGAAAAGGAGACTCACAAGAAAGAGCAGATAATTCAGAAACTCTTCTAGCAGAAGAGATGGCCAAAAGAAACAAAACTTTCCAAGAAAGTAATTTAATATCCAGCGAATGCATAGGTTCAAATGGAGGAGCTTGAAGAGCCCCCAGAACCAAACTCAAACTCTAAGGAGGAGAAATTGACTTAATGACAGGTTTTATACGAACCAAAGCCTGTACAAAACAATGAATATCAGGAAGATTAGCAATCTTTCTGTGAAAAAGAACAGAAAGAGCAGAGATTTGTCCTTTCAAGGAACTTGCAGACAAACCTTTATCCAAACCATCCTGAAGAAACTGTAAAATTCTAGGAATTCTAAAAGAATGCCAAGAAAAATGATGAGAAGAACACCAAGAAATGTAAGTCTTCCAGACTCGATAATATATCTTCCTAGACACAGATTTACGAGCCTGTAACATAGTATTAATTACCGAGTCAGAGAAACCTCTATGACTGAGAATCAAGCGTTCAATCTCCATACCTTCAAATTTAAGGATTTGAGATCCTGATGGAAAAAAGGACCTTGCGATAGAAGGTCTGGTCTTAACGGAAGAGTCTACGGTTGGCAAGTAGCCATCCGAACAAGATCCGCATACCAAAACCTGTGAGGCCTTGCTGGAGCCACCAGCAGAACAAACGAACGCTCCTTTAGAATCTTGGAAATCACTCTTGGAAGAAGAACTAGAGGCGGAAAGATATAGGCAGGATGATACTTCCAAGGAAGTGACAATGCATCCACTGCTTCCGCCTGAGGATCCCTGGATCTGGACAGATACCTGGGAAGCTTCTTGTTTAGATGAGAAGCCATCAAATCTATTTCTGGAAGTCCCCAGATTTGAACAATCTGAAGAAATACTTCTGGGTGAAGAGACCATTCGCCCGGATGTAACGTTTGGCGACTGAGATAATCCGCTTCCCAATTGTCTATACCTGGGATGTGAACCGCAGAAATTAGACAGGAGCTGGATTCCGCCCATACAAGTATTCAAGATACTTCTTTCATAGCCAGAGGACTGTGAGTCCCTCCTTGATGATTGACATATGCCACGGTTGTGACATTGTCCATCTGAAAACAAATGAACGACTCTCTCTTTAGAAGAGGCCACGACTGAAGAGCTCTGAAAATCGCACGGAGTTCCAAAATGTTGATTGGTAATCTCGCCTCCTGAGATTCCCAAACCCCCTGCGCTGTCAGAGACCCCCATACAGCTCCTCAACCTGTCAGACTTGCATCTGTTGAGATCACAGTCCAGGTCGGAAGAACAAAAGAAGCCCCCTGAACTAAACGATGGTGGTCTGTCCACCACGTCAGAGAGTGTCGTACATTCGGTTTTAAAGATATTAATTGTGATATCTTTGTATAATCCCTGCACCACTGGTTCAGCATACAGAGCTAAAGAGGTCGCATGTGAAAACGAGCAAAGGGGATCGCGTCCAATGCAGCAGTCATAAGACCTAGAATTTCCATGCATAAGGCTACCGAAGGGAATGATTGAGACTGAAGGTTTTGACAAGCTGAAACCAATTTCAGACGTCTCTTGTCCGTCAACGACAGAGTCATGGACACTGAATCTATCTGGAAACCTAAAAAGGTTACCCTTGTCTGAGGAATCAATGAACTCTTTGGTAAATTGATCCTCCAACCATGTTCTCGAAGAAACGATACAAGTCGATTCGTATGAGATTCTGCTAAATGTGAAGACTGAGCAAGTACCAAGATATCGTCCAAATATGGAAATACCACAATACCCTGTTCTCTGATTACAGATAGTAGGGCACCGAGAACCTTTGTAAAAATCCTTGGAGCTGTTGCTAGGCCAAACGGCAGAGCCACAAACTGGTAATGCTTGTCTAGAAAAGAGAATCTCAGAAACTGATAGTGATCTGGATTAATCGGAATATGCAGATATGCATCTTGTAAATCTATTGTGGACATATAATGCCCTTGCTGAACAAAAGGCAGAATAGTCCTTATAGTTACCATTTTGAATGTTGGTATTCTTACATAACGATTCAATATTTTTAAATCCAGAACTGGTCTGAAGGAATCCTCCTTCTTTGGTACAATGAATAGATTTGAGTAAAACCCCAGACCCTGTTCCAGAACTGGAACTGACACAATTACTCCAGCCAACTCTAGATCTGAAACACATTTCAGAAATGCTTGAGCCTTCACTGGATTTATTGGAACAGGAGAAAGAAAAAATCTTCTTGCAGGAGGCCTTATCTTGAAGCCTATTCTGTACCCTTGTGAAACAATGTTCTGAATCCAAAGATTGTGAATCGAATTGATCCAAATTTCTTTGAAAAATCGTAATCTGCCCCCTACCAGCTGGGCTGGAATGAGGGCCGCACCTTCATGTGGACTTGGGAGCTGGCTTTGGCTTTCTAAAAGGCTTGGATTTATTCCAGACTGGAGATGGTTTCCAAACTGATACCGTTCCTGTAGGGGAAGGATCAGGCTTTTGTTCCTTATTGTGACGAAAGGAACGAAAACGATAAGCAGCCCTATATTTACCTTTAGATTTTTTATCCTGTGGTAAAAAAGTTCCTTTCCCCCCAGTAACAGTTGAAATAATAGAATCCAACTGTGAACCAAACAATTTATTACCTTGGAAAGAAAGGGAAAGCAAAGTTGACTTAGAAGACATATCAGCATTCCAAGTTTTAAGCCATAAAGCTCTTCTAGCTAAAATAGCTAAAGACATATACTTGATATCAACCCTAATGATATCAAAGATGGCATCACAAATAAAGTTGTTAGCATGTTGAAGAAGATTAACAATGCTATGAGTATTATGATCTGTTACTTGTTGTGCTAAAGCCTCCAACCAGAAAGTTGAAGCTGCAGCAACATCCGCCAAAGATATAGCAGGCCTAAGAAGATTACCTGAACATAAGTAAGCTTTTCTTAGAAAGGACTCAATTTTCCTATCTAAAGGATCCTTAAAGGAAGTACTATCTGCCGTAGGAATAGTAGTACGTTTAGGAAGAGTAGAGATAGCCCCATCAACTTTAGGGATTTTGTCCCAAAACTCTAATCTGTCAGATGGCACAGGATATAATTTCTTAAACCGTTTAGAAGGAGTAAATGAATTACCCAGATTATTCCATTCCCTGGAAATTACTTCAGAAATAGCATCAGGGACGGTAAAAACCTCCGGAATAACTACAGGAGGTTTAAAAACCGTATTTAAACGTTTAGATTTAGTATCAAGAGGACCAGATTCCTCTATTTCTAAAGCAATTAAGACTTCTTTAAGTAAAGAACGAATAAATTCATTTCATAGTAAAACATTTCCCACAGTCAGAACATGAAAATGCTTTCTCTCCTGTATGAATTTTCTGATGTGCAATAAGAGTTGATTTCATAGTAAAACATTTCCCACAGTCTGAACATGAAAAGTCTTTCTCTCCTGTATGAGTTGTCTGATGTGTAATAAGAGTTGACTTCATAGTAAAACATTTCCCACAGTCAGAACATGAAAAGTCTTTCCTGTATGAATTTTCTGATGCCTAATAAGAGTTGGTTTCAAAGTAAAACATTTCCCACAGACAGAACATGAAAATGGTTTCTCTCCTGTATGAGTTTTCTGATGCCTAATAAGAGTTGGTTTCGTAGCAAAACATTTCCCACAGTCAGAACATGAAAATGCTTTCACTCCTGTATGAATTTTCTGATGTACAATAAGATGTGATTTCATAGTAAAACATTTCCCACAGTCAGAACATGAAAAGGCTTTCTCTCCTGTATGAATTTTCTGATGTGTAATAAGAGTTGATTTCATAGTAAAACATTTCCCACAGTCAGAACATGAAAAGTCTTTCACTCCTGTATGAATTTTCTGATGTGCAATAAGAGTTGATTTCATAGTAAAACATTTCCCACAATCAGAACATGAAAAGGCTTTCTCTCCTGTATGAGTTTTCTGATGTGCAATAAGATTTGTTTTAAAAGTAAAACATTTCCCACAGTCAGAACATGAAAAGGCTTTCTCTCCTGTATGAATTTTCTGATGTGTAATAAGAGTTGATTTCATAGTAAAACATTTCCCACAGTAAGAACATGGAAATGCTTTCTCTCCTGTATGAGTTTTCTGATGTAAAATAAAATGTGATTTCTGAATAAAACATTTCCCACAGTCAGAACATGAAAATGCTTTCTCTCCTGTATGAGTTTTCTGATGTACACTAAGATGTGATTTCTGAGTAAAACATTTCCCACAGTCAGAACATGAAAATGCTTTCTCCCCTGTATGAATTTTCTGATGTGCAATAAGAGTTGCTTTCACAGTAAAACATTTCCCACAGTCAGAACATGGAAATGCTTTCTCTCCTGTGTGAATTCTCTGACGAGCAATACGATTTGTGTTATAGTTAAAACATTTTGCACATATAGAACTGGAAAATGGCTTTTCTCCTGTATGAATTTTCAGAGGTTTAGAAAGATGTGATTTCTTAAGAAAACATTTCCCACATTCAGAACATACATTTCCCACTTGGCTTCTTTGATTTTGAAGATGTAAAGAAGCATCTGCACTCTGATCATGACTAAGATTCTTGCAGTTTGTGAATTCACCTATCAATAAGAAACACAATGGAAGTAATGTTATTAATTACATAATTATTTTATAATGAGAAAACAAACTGTTCTGATTTAGTCTAATTTTTGTTACAGCTGTGCAGACCTGCTACTACTCTGAGCAACAAATGTTTTACACGACCTGACAACAGGGCGGTACTTAAATATTATATAATAATATAAATATTAAATGAAATTAAAAAATGACACTCAATACTTTAAATAAGTAATTTTGATTAAGGTTTTATTACGAAGGCATAGACAATACATAGTATAAGCTAAAATAACATAATTTATGTAAGAACTTACCTGATAAATTCATTTCTTTCATATTGGCAAGAGTCCATGAGCTAGTGCCGTATGGGATATACATTCCTACCAGGAGGGGCAAAGTTTCCCAAACCTCAAAATGCCTATAAATACACCCCCTCACCACACCCACAATTCAGTTTAACGAATAGCCAAGAAGTGGGGTGATAAGAAAGGAGCGAAAGCATCAAACAAGGAATTGGAATAATTGTGCTTTATACAAAAAAATCATAACCATTACAAAAAGGGTAGTCCTCATGGACTCTTGCCAATATGAAAGAAATGAATTTATCAGGTAAGTTCTTACATAAATTATGTTTTCTTTCATGTAATTGGCAAGAGTCCATGAGCTAGTGACGTATGGGATAGCAGATACCCAAGATGTGGAACTTCCACGCAAGAGTCACTAGAGAGGGAGGGATAAAATAAAGACAGCCAATTCCGCTGAAAAAATAATCCACAACCCAAATCAAAAAGTTTTAATCTTATAATGAAAAAAAATGAAATTATAAGCAGAAGAATCAAACTGAAACAGCTGCCTGAAGTACTTTTCTACCAAAAACTGCTTCTGAAGAAGAAAAAACATCAAAATGGTAGAATTTAGTAAAAGTATGCAAAGAAGACCAAGTTGCTGCTTTGCAAATCTGATCAAAAGAAGCTTAATTCCTAAAAGCCCAGGAAGTAGAAACTGACCTAGTAGAATGAGCCGTAATCCTTTGAGGCGGGGATTTACCCGACTCCACATAAGCATGATGAATCAAAGACTTTAACCAAGACGCCAAAGAAATGGCAGAAGCCTTCTGACCTTTCCTAGAACCAGAAAAGATAACAAATAGACTAGAAGTCTTTCTGAAATCTTTAGTAGCTTCAACATAATATTTCAAAGCTCTAACTACATCCAAAGAATGTAAAGATCTCTCCAGAGAATTCTTAGGATTAGGGCACAATGAAGGGACAATAATTTCTCTACTAATGATGTTAGAATTCACAACTTTAGGTAAAAATTTAAATGAAGTCCGCAACACCGCTTTATCCTGATAAAAAATCAGAAAAGGAGATTCACAAGAAAGAGCAGATAACTCAGAAACTGTTCTAGCAGAAGAGATGGCCAAAAGGAACAAAACTTTCCAAGAAAGTAATTTAATATCCAGAGAATGCATAGGTTCAAACGGAGGAGCCTGTAAAGCCCTCAGAACCAAATTAAGACTCCAAGGAGGAGAGATTGACTTAATGACAGGCTTGATACGAACCAAAGCCTGTACAAAACAATGAATATCAGGATGATTAGCAATCTTTCTGTGAAAAAGAACAGAAAGAGCAGAGATTTGTCCTTTCAAAGAACTTGCAGACAAACCCTTATCCAAACCATCCTGAAGAAACTGTAAAATTCTAGGAATTCTAAAAGAATGCCAAGAGAATTTATGAGAAGAACACCAAGAAATGTAAGTCTTCCAAACTCGGTAATAAATCTTTCTAGACCCAGATTTACGAGCCTGTAACATAGTATTAATCACTGAGTCAGAGAAACCTCTATGACTAAGTATCAAGCGTTCAATCTCCATACCTTCAAATTTAATGATTTGAGATCCTGATGGAAAAATGGGCCTTGAGATAGAAGGTCTGGCCTTAACGGAAGTGTCCAAGGTTGGCAACTGGCCATCCGAACGAGATCCGCATACCAAAACCTGAGTGGCAATGCTGGAGCCACCAGCAGTACAAACGAACGCTCCATTAGGATTTTGGAAATCACTTTTGGAAGAAGAACTAGAGGCGGAAAAATATAAGCAGGTTGATAATTCCAGGGAAGTGACAACGTGTCCACCGCTTCCGCCTGAGGATCCCTGGATCTGGACAGATACCTAGGAAGTTTCTTGTTTAGATGAGAAGCCATCAGATCTATTTCTGGAAGTCCCCAGATTTGAACAATCTGAAGAAATACCTCTGGGTGAAGAGACCATTCGCCCTGATGTAACGTCTGGCGACTGAGATAATCCGCTTCCCAATTGTCTATACCTGGGATGTGAACCGCAGAGATTAGACAGGAGCTGGATTCCACCCATACAAGTATCCAAGATACTTCTTTCATAGCCTGAGGACTGTGAGTTCCACCTTGATGATCGACATACGCCACGGTTGTGACATTGTCTGTCTGAAAACAAATAAACGATTCTCTCTTCAGAAGAGGCCAGAACTGAAGAGCTCTGAAAATCGCACGTTGAGATTCCCAAACCCACTGCGCTGTCAGAGATCCCCATACAGCTCCCCAACCTGAAAGACTCGCATCTGTTGAGATCACAGTCCAGGTTGGACGAACAAAAGAGGCCCCTTGAATTAAACGATGGTGATCCAACCACCAAGTCAGAGAAGATCGAACATTGGGATTTAAGGATATTAATTGTGATATCTTTGTATAATCCCTGCACATTGGTTCAGCATACAAAGCTGGAGAGGGGATCGCGTCCGATGCAGCAGTCATGAGACCTAGAATTTCCATGCACAAAGCTACTGAAGGGAATGATTGAGACTGAAGGGTTCGACAGGCTGAAATCAATTTCAGACGTCTCTTTTCTGTTAGAGACAAAGTCATGGACACTGAATCTATTTGGAAACCCAAAAAGGTTACCCTTGTCTGAGGAATCAAGGAACTCTTTGGTAAATTGATCCTCCAACCATGTCTTTGAAGAAACAACAGAAGTTGATTCGTATGAGATTCTGCAGAATGTAAAGACTGAGCAAGTACCAAGATATCGTCCAAATAAGGAAATACTGCAATACCCTGTTTTCTGATTACAGAGAGAAGGGCACCGAGAACCTTTGAAAAGATCCTTGGAGCTGTTGCTAGGCCAAAAGGAAGAGCAACAAACTGGTAATGCTTGTCTAGAAAAGAGAATCTCAGGAACTGATAGTGGTCTGGATGAATTGGAATATGAAATATGCATCCTGTAAGTCTATTGTAGACATAAAATGCCCTTGCTGAACAAAAGGCAGAATAGTCCTTATAGTCACCATTTTGAATGTTGGTATCCTTACATAACGATTTAATATTTTTAGATCCAGAACTGGTCTGAAAGAATTCTCCTTCTTTGGTACAATGAACAGATTTGAATAAAACCCCAGACCCCGTTCCAGATCGGGAACTGGCACAATTACCCCAGCCGACTCCAGGTCTGAAACACATTTCAGAAACGCCTGAGCCTTTACTGGGTTTACTGGAATGCGTGAGAGGAAAAATCTGCTCACAGGCGGCCTTACCTTGAAACCTATTCTGTACCCTTGAGAAACAATTTTCTGAATCCAAAGATTTTGAGTCGAATTGATCCAAACATCTTTGAAAAATCGTAACCTGCCCCCTACCAGCTGTACTGGAATGAGGGCCGCACCTTCATGCGGATTTGGGAGCTGGTTTTGACTTTCTAAAAGGCTTGGATTTATTCCAGACTGGAGAAGGTTTCCAAACGGAAACTGTTCCTTTAGGGGAAGGGTCAGGCTTCTGTTCCTTATTCTGACGAAAGGAACGAAAATGATTAGCAGTCCTATATTTACCTTTCGATTTTTTGTCCTGAGGCAAAAAAGCTCCCTTCCCCCCAGTAACAGTTGAAATTATAGAATCCAACTGAGAACCAAATAATTTATTACCTTGGAAAGAAAGAGAAAGCAACGTTGACTTAGAAGTCATATCTGCATTCCAAGATTTAAGCCATAAAGCTCTTCTAGCAAAAATAGCTAGACATATACCTGACATCAATCCTAATGATATCAAAAATGGCATCACAAACAAAGTTATTAGCATGTTGAAGAAGTTTAACAATGCTATAAGCATTATGGTCTGACACTTGTTGCGCTAAAGCCTCCAACCAGAAGGTGGAAGCTGCAGCAACATCAGCCAAAGAAATAGCAGGTCTAAGAAGATTACCTGAACATAAATAAGCCTTCCTTAGAAAGGATTCAAGCTTCCTATCTAAAGGATCCTTAAAAGAAGTACTATCTGCCGTAGGAATAGTAGTACGTTTAGCAAGAGTAGAAATAGCCCCATCAACTTTGGGGATTTTTCCCCAAAACTCTAATCTATCAGATGGCAAAGGGTACAATTTCTTAAACCTTGGAGAAGGAGTAAATGAAGTACCCAGACTATTCAATTCCCTAGAAATTACTTCTGAAATAGCATCAGGAACTGGAAAAACTTCTGGAATAACTACATGAGGTTTAAAAACTGAATTTAAACGCTTATTAGTTTTAATATCAAGAGGACTAGACTCCTCCATATCTAATGCAATCAACACTTCTTTAAGTAAAGAACGAATAGACTCCGTCCATCTTAAACAAAGATTTATCAGTGTCAATATCTGAGGCAGAATCTTCTGAACCAGATAGATCCTCATCAGAGATAGATAAGTCAGAATGATGGTGGTCATTTAAAAATTCATCTGAAATATGAGAAGTTTTAAAAGACCTTTTACGTTTACTGGAATGAGGAATAACAGACAGAGCCTTCCGAATAGAATTAGAAACAAATTCTTTAACATTAACAGGAACATCCTGAACATTAGATGTTGAAGGAACAACAACAGGTAATGGATTATTACTAATGGAAATATTATCCATGTTAGATAGTTTATCATGACAACTAACACAAACTACAGTCAGAGGAACAGTTACCAAAAGTTTACAACAAATGCACTTAGCTTTGGTAGAACCAACATCAGGCAGCGTCTTTCCAGAAGTAGATTCTGATCCAGGGTCAGGTAGTGACATCTTGCAATATGTAATAGAAAAAACAACATACAAAGAAAAATGATCAAATTCCTTAAATGACAGTATCAGGAATGGGAAAAAATGCAAAACAAAACAAGCCTCTAGAAACCAGAAGCAATTAAAAAGTGAGACTGAAATAATGTGAAAAAATCTGGCGCCAAGTATGACGCCCACATTTTTTGGCGCCAAAAAAACGTCTGCAACAAATATGCGTCAAAAATGACGCAACTACGTGAAAACTTGACAATATTCTCGCGGCAAAAAAGTCTTGCGCCAAAAATGACACAATAAATTGTGCCCGCAATTTAGAAGAAAAAAGTCAATTGAATATTTTAAGGTAAGAAAAATATTTAGTTCATATGCATTTTTCCAAAAAATGAAACTGACAGTCTGAAAGAAGGAACAATGATTATCCTGAATCATGGCAAATATAAGTCTAAAACATATATTTAGAACTTTACATATAAAGTGCCCAACCATAGCTTAGAGTGTCATAAATAAAAACATAATTTATGCTTACCTGATAAATTCCTTTCTCCTGTAGTGTAGTCAGTCCACGGGTCATCCATTACTTATGGGATATTAACTCCTCCCCAACAGGAAGTGCAAGAGGATCACCCAAGCAGAGCTGCTATATAGCTCCTCCCCTCTACGTCACACCCAGTCATTCGACCGAAAACCAAACGAGAAAGGAGAAACTATAGGGTGCAGTGGTGACTGGAGTATAATTTAAAATTTAGACCTGCCATAAAAAACAGGGCGGGCCGTGGACTGACTACACTACAGGAGAAAGGAATTTATCAGGTAAGCATAAATTATGTTTTCTCCTGTTAAGTGTAGTCAGTCCACGGGTCATCCATTACTTATGGGATACCAATACCAAAGCTAAAGTACACGGATGACGGGAGGGACAGGCAGGATCTTTATACGGAAGGAACCACTGCCTGAAGAACCTTTCTCCCAAAAACAGCCTCAGAAGAAGCAAAAGTGTCAAATTTGGAAAATTTGGAAAAAGTATGAAGAGAAGACCAAGTTGCAGCCTTGCAAATCTGTTCAACAGAGGCCTCGTTCTTAAAGGCCCAAGTGGAAGCCACAGCTCTAGTAGAATGAGCTGTAATCCTTTCAGGAGGTTGCTGTCCAGCAGTCTCATAGGCTAAACGTATTATGCTACGAAGCCAAAAGGATAGAGAGGTAGCTGATGCCTTTTGACCTCTCCTCTGTCCAGAATAAACGACAAACAGAGAAGAAGTTTGGCGAAAATCTTTAGTTGCCTGTAAATAAAATTTCAGGGCACGGACTACGTCTAGATTGTGCAGAAGTCGTTCCTTCTTTGAAGAAGGGTTAGGGCACAATGATGGAACAACAATCTCTTGATTGATATTCTTGTTAGTGACTACCTTAGGTAAAAACCCAGGTTTAGTACGCAGAACTACCTTATCTGAATGAAAAATCAGATAAGGAGAATCACAATGTAAGGCTGATAACTTAGAGACTCTACGAGCCGAGGAAATAGCCATTAAAAACAGAACTTTCCAAGATAACAGCTTGATATCAATGGAATGAAGGGGTTCAAACGGAACCCCCTGTAAAACGTTAAGAACTAAGTTTAAGCTCCACGGTGGAGCTACAGTCTTAAACACAGGCTTAATCCTAGCCAAAGCCTGACAAAAAGCCTGAACGTCTGGAACTTCTGACAGACGTTTGTGTAAAAGGATGGACAGAGCTGAGATCTGTCCCTTTAAGGAACTTGCAGATAAACCCTTTTCTAAACCTTCTTGTAGAAAAGACAATATCCTAGGAATCCTAACCTTACTCCATGAGTAACTCTTGGATTCGCACCAGTGTAAGTATTTACGCCATATCTTATGGTAAATCTTCCTGGTAACAGGTTTCCTAGCCTGTATTAAGGTATCAATTACTGACTCCGAAAATCCACGCTTTGATAAAATCAAGCGTTCAATCTCCATGCAGTCAGCTTCAGAGAAATTAGATTTTGATGTTTGAAAGGACCCTGAATTAGAAGGTCCTGTCTCAGAGGCAGAGACCAAGGTGGACAGGAGGACATGTCCACTAGATCTGCATACCAGGTCCTGCTTGGCCACGCAGGCGCTATTAGAATCACTGATGCTTTCTCCTGTTTGATCTTGGCAATCAAACGAGGAAGCATCGGGAAGGGTGGAAACACATAAGCCATCCTGAAGGTCCAAGGTGCTGTCAAAGCATCTATCAGGACCGCTCCCGGGTCCCTGGACCTGGACCCGTAACAAGGAAGTTTGGCGTTCTGGCGAGACGCCATGAGATCCATTTCTGGTTTGCCCCAACGTCGAAGTATTTGGGCAAAGACCTCCGGATGAAGTTCCCACTCCCCCGGATGAAAAGTCTGGCGACTTAGGAAATCCGCCTCCCAGTTCTCCACTCCTGGGATGTGGATCGCTGACAGGTGGCAAGAGTGAGACTCTGCCCAGCGAATTATCTTTTATACTTCCATCATCGCTAGGGAACTCCTTGTCCCTCCCTGATGGTTGATGTAAGCTACAGTCGTGATGTTGTCCGACTGAAACCTGATGAACCTAAATATTTTTTTTTTCTTGTTTCCTGTGTGGGTAATTAGGGGTGGGATTTTTTTCAGCTGTTTGGGCCTAGCTAGATTATAAATTTAGCACATTTACTCTGGGAGCTTGCTCTTTAAGGGTTGCTGTATTGATTCTCTGTTAAAGTAAGATTGTCTGTTTAAGTATTATAGTTAGCTAACAAAGCTAATTCATAAATATTTTGCTTTGCAAGGGTTGCATTTTATAAAACAAAATAACTGTTGGTTTGTATCTAAATATTTTTTTTTTCTTGTTTCCTGTGTGGGTAATTAGGGGTGGGATTTTTTTCAGCTGTTTGGGCCTAGCTAGATTATAAATTTAGCACATTTACTCTGGGAGCTTGCTCTTTAAGGGTTGCTGTATTGATTCTCTGTTAAAGTAAGATTGTCTGTTTAAGTATTATAGTTAGCTATCCAAGGTAGTTAGGCAAACAAGGTTTTGGGGTTACAAGTTAAAAGTTAAACCTTTTATTAAGAATGTGTGAGAATCTCATTCAGTGTACAGCTTGCCACATGTTTGCATCACTGGAGCAGCCGCTTCTGGGATTATATGTTTGTGGCAAGTGCGAGCATATTGTCTCTTTAGAAACTCGTATTGGGGATCTGGAGGAACGAATTGCAACACTACATGAAATTCAGACACTTGAAAGGGAAATGGATAGGACTGAGCTGGTTGTCAGAATAATATCA